>NC_056736.1:728683967-728804382 GCF_019279795.1 Protopterus annectens | reverse complement strand
TTTTTTAAATTTTCTGCTTTTTCTGTTTATTTTTCTTTTTCTTTAATGTTTTTTTTTGGGTTTTATTTTTTATTATAATTTTTTTTTAAATTTTTTTTTTTTTTGGGTTCTTTTTCTTTAATTTTTGTGTTTTATTTAAAATTTAAACCTTTTTTGGTATTTTTTTTGGGGTTTTTAAAATTTTTTTTTCTTTTTGTAAATTTGGCTTTTTTTGATTTGGTTGGTGAGTGTGGAAAAACCTTTTTCCCCCATTTTTTTATTTTTTTTTTATAAAAGGGTTTTTTTTTTTTGTTAAAGTAAAATTTTTTTAAAAATTTTTTTTTACTTTTTATAAAATTTTTTAAAGTTTTTTAAAAAGTATTTTTAATTGGGTTTTTTTTGATTTAAAAATTTTTTATTTTTAATGCTTTGATTTTAAAATTTTAATTCTTTATTTTTAAAATTTATTTTTTTCTTTTTGTTTCAATTTTTTTTTTTTTTTCTTAAAATTTAAACTTTTTTAACTGGGTTGTTTTTTTTTTATTTTCTTTCTGTACATTTTTGATAATTGTCTGTTTACAGTTAAAAGCATTCTCTAGAATCTGCTCCTTGATCTGTTTAAAACTTTCATTTAGTGGCTACAGCTAGCAATAGTGTGCATTACTATACTTGCATTTTTTATTTAATTTCTAAATTGTAAACTGCTTTTTCATACTGAGACTTGTATTTTCTCTTTTTGGGTGTTCTTTCTATGCTTGTAAAGTCAGGTTACTATGTTCTGCTCAGGTGGCATAATCTTGATAGAGGCCTGTTGTCTAGGCTGGTAGTTTTGTTTGAGTTTCCTGTGTTTCTGGCAGCCATTTCTGCTGATTGTCTTCATTATTATTCAGAGTAACAAGGCCTACTGAAATTCTAGTAATTGGGTAATAGCAAGGGCTGAGTAGTAATCTGATCTTCCAACTCTTCCAGTCTTACTGCTATATAAACCCTGCGTCGTATAAAGGTTGTGCTTGTATTGCCCAGGCTCTGGATTGCATTGCATAAGTGGAAATTTCTTAAGGTTCCAAGAGCAGGATAAGTTATTTCATACACTTACTTCAATAAACTGCACTTCTGAAATGCTTATAATTGTGCTATACAGTTGATCTACTACATTTTGCACTGTTATAAAGATTTTTTTATTGTTTCACTGCATTTATGTACTGTTTTATACTGTTTTAACATTACTTAACTGTAAACTGCTTGTTTATACTGAGAGTTGTATTTTCTGTTTGTGAGTGCCCTATCCAAGCATTTCTGTGCATTTATGATGATTGTCTGTTTATAGTTAAAAGCATTCTCTAGAGCCTGCTCCTTGATCTGTTTAAATCTTTCATTTAGTGGCTACAACTAGGAACTGTAATAGTGTGCATTACTATAATTGCATTTTTTATCCAATTACTAAATTGTAAACTGCTTTTTCATACTGAGACTTGTATTTTCTCTTTGTGGGTGTTCTTTCTATGCTTTTAAAGTGAGGTTTATGTGTTCTGCTCAGGTGGCATAATCTTCATAGAGGCCATTTCTCTAGGCTGGTAGTTTTGTTTGAGTTTCCTGTGCTTCTGGCAGCCATTTCTGCTGATTGTCTTCATTATTATTCAGAGTAACAAGGCCTCCTGACCTTCTGTAGTACTAGTGATTGGGTAATAGCAAGGGCTGAGTAGTAATCTGATCTTCCAACTCTTCCATTCTTACTTCTCTAAACACCCTGTGTCTTATAAAGGTTGTGCTTGTATTGCTCAGGCTCTGGATTGCATAGCATAAGTGCAAATTCCTTAAGATTCCAAGAGCAGGATAAGTTATTTCTTACACATATTTCACTGAACTGCACTCCTGAAACAGTTATAATTGTGCTATACAGTTGATTTACTACATTTTGCATTGTTATAAAGCTTTTATTTATTGTTTCACTGCATTTATGTACTGTTTTATACTGTTTTAACATTATTTAACTGTAAACTGCTTTTTCATACTGAGAGTTGTAATTTCTGTTTGTGAGTGCTCTATCCAAGCTTTTCTGTGCATTTTTGATAATTGTCTGTTTACAGTTAAAAGCATTCTCTAGAGTCTGCTCCTTGATCTGTTTAAAACATTCATTTAGTTGCTACAGCTAGCAATAGTGTGCATTACTATACTTGCATTTTTTATTTAATTTCTAAATTGTAAACTGCTTTTTCATACTGAGACTTGTATTTTCTCTTTGTGGGTGTTCTTTCTATGCTTGTAAAGTCAGGTTTCTATGTTCTGCTCAGGTGGCATAATCTTGATAGAGGCCTGTTGTCTAGGCTGGTAGTTTTGTTTGAGTTTCCTGTGTTTCTGGCAGCCATTTCTGCTGATTGTCTTCATTATTATTCAGAGTAACAAGGCCTAATGAAATTCTAGTAATTGGGTAATAGCAAGGGCTGAGTAGTAATCTGATCTTCCAACTCTTCCATTCTTACTGCTATATAAACCCTGGGTCGTATAAAGGTTGTGCTTCTATTGCCCAGGCTCTGGATTGCATTGCATAAGTGGAAATTTCTTAAGATTCCAAGAGCAGGATAAGTTATTTCTTACACTTACTTCAATGAACTGCACTTCTGAAATGCTTATAATTGTGCTATACAGTTGATCTACTACATTTTGTACTGTTATAAAGCTTGTTTTATTATTTCACTGCATTTATGTACTGTTTTATACTGTTTTAACATTACTTAACTGTAAACTGCTTGTTCATACTGAGAGTTGTATTTTCTGTTTGTGAGTGCCCTGTCCAAATATTTCTGTGCATTTTTGATGATTGTCTGTTTATAGTTAAAAGCATTCTCTAGAGTCTGCTCCTTGATCTGTTTACATCTTTCATTTAGTGGCTACAGCTAGGAACTGTAATAGTGTGCATTACTATAATTGCATTTTTTATTCAATTACTAAATTGTAAACTGCTTTTTCATACTGAGACTTGTATTTTCTCTTTGTGGGTGTTCTTTCTATGCTTTTAAAGTGAGGTTTATGTGTTCTGCTCAGGTGGCATAATCTTCATAGAGGCCAGTTCTCTAGGCTGGTAGTTTTGTTTGAGTTTCCTGTGCTTCTGGCAGCCATTTCTGCAAATTTATACACTCTACTTTCTCTGTGTCAACTTATACGAACTGGTGCTTGGTGGAGTTCGTTTTGCTATTTTATTTGTTACTTTTTTGGTGTGGCATGGCGGAAGCAGTGGAGGACTCCTTACTTAATTTGTCTATACACCCGACGCCATCGGCAATGGGTGAAAATGTGAATACTATTCTATTGACTACTTTGCTGGATATCCAGGCTTCGTTGAAGATTCTTATCACCAAATCGAATGTACAAGGCAGTGCGGAGAGGACGTCGAGCCCGATGACATCATTTCAAGAAGACGAGACGGTGGTGGATCTGGGAAGTCCCACAATGGAAAGTAACGGGCGAGGAGCAAGAAGAAATGGTCTGCAATTTCCCATCCGTAATACAGCCGATAGGTGCTGTGAACATTTATTACATGGAGAAGAGAATCCTTTTCGGAGTTTTAGTCGGAACAGAGGTGCCAGTAATTTTGGGTCGGTTTCAACGCAACGGGAACAGTTATTGAGACTGTTAAAAAGGTATAAATCATTACAGTTGGAAAACTGCTATTTTTCTAAATGTTTGGAACTTGGTATTGTTCCGAAAGGCTTACGGTTCTTCAAATGCCCCAATGGGGTTAATTTGGGGAATCCAATGTTTAAGACTTTGGTGATATTCTTTAACGAAGCAGGACTGAATTTTTTGAGACTTTTAAGTGACAACAACAAAGAGAAAATGGACTTGTTGAGAACGGAAATTAACACCATTGAAAATTATATTAAAAGTAATTTATCTAGTGAAAGTTTTGAATTGTTGTTTAATGTGTTATCACGAGAGGTTAATGTACATGCCACAGAAGTGTTCAATAGAAAGCACTCTAAACTGATACGTGATATTGAGGTGTATAATAATAATGCTGCTTATAACAACTTTGCGCCTAATAGTAGGGGGAACAATTTTTCTGGTAAGAAACATAGTAATATTATAGCTGAGGACGACTTTGCTAATCAGCGTGTTAATCAGCGTTCTTTCAGTGAAGTGGTGAACGCGAATAACATAGTAGACAGTGGGAATTTTGATAAAGGCAATGATGATATGACTGTTATTACTAGTGATAAAGTAGCAAAGGTTAGTGTTCCTAATGGTAGCAGCGCAAATAGTGAAGATATTGGTAAACCACAAAGGGTTGGATTAAATAGGCCTTCACCGGCCAGGGGACAACAAAGCACTAGTGTAAAACCTAAAACAGTAAATGAGGCCTTAATGGCAAAAAGGAACCAAAGTAATAAATCAACTGTTTTGACAAGAAGTACTTTTTGGGGTCAAATTCGTCGGGACGAAGCATGATGGATGACATTGACTGTTTTAACATCATCAATTTAACAGAATATGTTTTTTCAAGTGAATTAAATGTATTAAAATATGGTTTTAATTTTGTGCCACATTATAAAGCTAATTATAGCTGTACAGTTGTTGATGTTAAGAAATTTGTTAGAAATTTAAATTTAGCCTATGTGATGCATGATATACCTGATTGTAGTAAAGCATTAATAAAACCATCAAGTTTTGTTCCTAAATTACAGCACACTATGGAAGTGTTTGAGAAAATATGTATTGAGGACATAAAAAAGGTATTAAAAAATACTAAGAAAAATAATGATAATTTAAATAAAGAGGAAAGAAAGGCTTTAGAACATCTTATAGCTTTAAGAAGTACAATGCGTTTTATGAAAAGTGATAAAGGGTCTAATGTAGTAATAATGGAACAACAAGTGTATAATAGCAGTATGGAAAAAATTTTAGACAATCAAGAAGAATATGAAAAAGTTAAGTTGTTTGACATACATAAGAAGTTTAGATTTATTGAATCACAGTTATATGAAGCCTTAATGTCTGGGTACATTAATGTAGAATTGTATAATTTTTGTTCTGTACAACATCCCAAAATAGGGGTGATTTTTGGAATCCCCAAAATCCATAAGGATTCCAAAAGACCCCCTTTCAGACCCATGGTGTCAAGTCCACATTCTAGTACTGAAGGTATCTCATTAATCATAGATGCTGTTTTAGGACCGATTATACAGGAAAGTTCGTCCTATATTAAAGATTCTTGGCATTTTTTGGAAGAAGTTAGTAATTTTGCCAAAGAAAATGTTTTTGACCCCATAAAGCATATTATTTTTACTTTGGATGTCACATCACTGTACACGTGCATCCCACATGACAAAGGTATTGAAGCTGTACGCATTTATTTAACTAGGAACAAATTAGTTTCAAATGACATAATTTCCACTATTTGTGGTTTTTTAGAAATAGTGTTGGAAAACAACTATTTTATTTTTGATAAACAGTATTACAGGCAAAGGAAAGGAATTGCTATGGGGTCACCAGCTGCCCCGTCATTTGCCAATACAGTTATGGCTTGGTGGGAAATGGATATTTTATCTATTATATTAAAGAAGTTTACTATTATTTTCTATAAAAGGTTCATTGATGATTTAATTTTTATAATTGAAGGAAATGAAATGGTAGTAAAAAATCTCACCATGCAGATTAACAGTCATTCTGATTTTTTAAAATTTACCATTGGTGATATAGGTTTAACGGTGAACTTTTTAGATGTATGTTTATGGTGGGACCTTACTGATAATAGGTTCCATAGTAAAATATATAGAAAAAAGACGTTCACAAATGGTTACCTGCATTATAAAAGCAACCATCCTAGACATATTATTAAAAATATCCCAAGAGGGCAATATATAAGAGCTAGTCGGATGACTAGTAAAAAGAAAAATTTAGTTGAAGAATTTCATTTTATAACTTCTTTGTTTGTGGAGAGAGGTTATGACATTGAGGTTTTAATAAAGAGTGGAAATGAAATTTTTGAGAAACATGAATTTTTATTTCCAGCAATATTAAATAAACCTTTGAATTATAATAGAATTAATAATTGTAAACTTAAGAACCCTAAAAAGGAATGTATATGTTCATTGGAAATGAGTGGTGAAATGAATATTATTGCATCAGTTTTAACAAAGAATTGGAGAGTGATTCAGGGAAATCAGGATGTTGCAAAGGTTTTAGGTGGTAAACCACACTTTGTTTTTAGGAATTCTCACAACATTAAAAACATGCTGGAATATCAGAATACTGTTTTTAAGAAAAATGTTATTGAGAAAAAAGGCATGTTTTGCTGTCATAGTTGTAAAATCTGTAGATTTATTTCTGTTGGTACTAGTATTTCAATATTGAATAGTGATAGAATTTTTGAAGTACCAGGATATGTAGACTGTAATTCGTGCGGGGTAGTGTATGTTGGTATGTGTACGGCATGCCCAGCATTTTATGTAGGAATGACTACACGTAATTTAAGTACCCGCATAAAAGAACATCTATACAGCATTAAGAGTAAAGACGACAATAATGCCTTGTATAAACATTCCATTAATTGTGAATTTTTTAAAAAATTTGTATTTTCAGTGTTGGAAATTTGCAAACCTGACTATAGAGCCGGTGACTTTAAGAATTTTTTGGAACAAAAGGAAACATTATGGCAGGTCAGGTTGAATTCTGATAAATTTCCTGGTTTAAATGAAGCAATAAATGTGAAATGTTTTTTAAAGTATAGAAAGTTAGGTATAAATAAAGAACAGAATATACTGCATTTATTTAATAACTAACTATGTTTTTAATGAATTTTATTAAATATTTTTTATAAAGTGCATTATTAATTAATTGTATAATTGGATTATTTGATATGTGTTAATTGATTGTGTATTTAAACAGAGTAAAATGGTTTGTAAGTATTTTCTGATGAAGTCGTATGATGAAAGCGTGTATTAAAGTGTGTTGTACGCTATTGATTTGAGTATATTATTTGGTGACATCCATTTATACACTCTACTTTCTCTGTGTCAACTTATACGAACTGGTGCTTGGTGGAGTTCGTTTTGCTATTTTATTCATTTCTGCAAATTGTCTTCATTATTATTCAGAGTAACAAGGCCTCCTGACCTTCTGTAGTACTAGTGATTGGGTAATAGCAAGGGCTGAGTAGTAATCTGATTTTCCAACTCTTCCATTCTTACTTCTCTCAACACCCTGTGTCTTATAAAGGTTGTACTTGTATTGCTCAGGCTCTGGATTGCATAGCATAAGTGCAAATTCCTTAAGATTCCAAGAGCAGGATAAGTTATTTCTTACACTTATTTCACTTAACTGCACTGCTGAAACAGTTATAATTGTGCTATACGGTTGATTTACTACATTTTGCATTGTTATAAAGCTTTTTTTATTGTTTCACTGCATTTATGTACTGTTTTATACTGTTTTAACATTATTTAACTGTAAACTGCTTTTTCATACTGAGAGTTGTAATTTCTGTTTGTGAGTGCTCTATCCAAGCTTTTCTGTGCATTTTTGATAATTGTCTGTTTACAGTTAAAAGCATTCTCTAGAGTCTGCTCCTTGATCTGTTTAAAACTTTCATTTAGTGGCTACAGCTAGGAATTGTAATAGTGTGCATTACTATAATTGCATTTTTTATTTAATTACTAAATTGTAAACTGCTTTTTCATACTGAGACTTGTATTTTCTCTTTGTGGGTGTTCTTTCTATGCTTTTAAAGTGAGGTTTCTATGTTCTGCTCAGGTGGCATAATCTTGATAGAGGCCTGTTGTCTAGGCTGGTAGTTTTGTTTGAGTTTCCTGTGTTTCTGGCAGCCATTTCTGCTGATTGTCTTCATTATTATTCAGAGTAACAAGGCCTCCTGACCTTCTGTAGTACTAGTGATTGCGTAATAGCAAGGGCTGAGTAGTAATCTGATCTTCCAACTCTTCCATTCTTACTTCTCTAAACACCCTGTGTCTTATAAAGGTTGTGCTTGTATTGCTCAGGCTCTGGATTGCATTGCATAAGTGCAAATTCCTTAAGATTCCATGAGCAGGATACGTTATTTTTTACACTTATTTCACTGAACTGAACTTCTGAAACGCTTATAATTGGGCTATACAGTTGATCTATTACATTGTACACTGTTATAAAGCTTTTTTTATTGTTTCACTGCATTTATGTACTGTTTTATACTGTTTTAACATTACTTAACTGTAAACTGCTTTTTCATACTGAGAGTTGTATTTTCTGTTTGTGAGTGCCCTGTCCAAGCATTTCTGTGCATTTTTGATGATTCTCTGTTTGTAGTTAAAAGCGTTCTCTAGAGTTTGCTCATTGATCTGTGTAAATCTTTCATTTAGTGGCTACAGCTAGGAACTGTAATAGTGTGCATTACTATAATTGCATTTTTTATTCAATTACTAAATTGTAAACTGCTTTTTCATACTGAGACTTGTATTTTCTCTTTGTGGGTGTTCTTTCTATGCTTTTAAAGTGAGGTTTATGTATTCTGCTCAGGTGGCATAATCTTGATAGAGGCCAATTGTGTAGGCTGGTAGTTATGTTTGACTTTCCTGTGTTTCTGGCAGCCATTTCTGCTGATTGTCTTCATTGTTATTCAGAGTAACAAGGCCTCCTGACCTTCTGTAGTACTAGTGATTGGGTAATAGCAAGGGCTGAGTAGTAATCTGATCTTCCAACTCTTCCATTCTTACTTCTCTAAACACCCTGTGTCTTATAAAGGTTGTGCTTGTATTGCTCAGGCTCTGGATTGCATAGCATAAGTGCAAATTCCTTAAGATTCCATGAGCAGGATATGTTATTTTTTACACTTATTTCACTGAACTGCACTTCTGAAACGCTTATAATTGGGCTATACAGTTGATCTACTACATTGTGCACTGTTTGAAAGCTTTTTTTTATTGTTTCACTGCATTTATGTACTATTTTATACTGTTTTAACAATACTTATCTGTAAACTGCTTTTTCATACTGAGAGTTGTATTTTCTGTTTGTGAGTGCTCTATCCAAGCTTTTCTGTACATTTTTGATAATTGTCTGTTTACAGTTAAAATCATTCTCTACAGTCTGCTCCTTGATCAGTTTAAAACTTTCATTTAGTGGCTACAGCTTGGAATTGTAATAGTGTGCATTACTATAATTTCATTTTTTTTATTTAATTACAAAATTGTAAACTGCTTTTTCATACTGAGACTCATATTTTCTCTTTGTGGGTGTTCTTTCTATGCTTTTAAAGTGAGGTTTCTGTGTTCTGCTCAGGTGGCATAATCTTGATAGAGGCCTGTTGTCTAGACTGGTAGTTTTGTTTGAGTTTCCTGTTTTTCTGGCAGCCATTTCTGCTGATTGTCTTCATTGTTATTCAGAGTAACAAGGCCTCCTGACCTTCTGTAGTACTAGTGATTGGGTAATAGCAAGGGCTGAGTAGTAATCTGAATTTCCAACTCTTCCATTCTTACTGCTCTAAACACCATGTGTCTTATAAAGGTTGTGCTTTTATTGCTCAGGCTCTGGATTTCATTGCATAAGTGCAAATTTCTTATGATTCCATGAGCAGGATATGTTATTTTTTACACTTATTTCAATGAACTGCACTTCTGAAAGGCTTATAATTGGGCTATACAGTTGATCTATTACATTGTACACTGTTATAAAGCTTTTTTTTATTGTTTCACTGCATTTATGTACTGTTTTATACTGTTTTAACATTATTTAACTGTAAACTGCTTTTTCATACTGAGAGTTGTAATTTCTGTTTGTGAGTGCTCTATCCAAGCTTTTCCGTACATTTTTGATAATTGTCTGTTTACAGTTAAAATAATTCTCTAGAGTCTGCTCTTTGATCTGTTTAAAACTTTCATTTAGTGGCTACATCTAGGAATTGTAATAGTGTGCATTACGATAATTGCATTTTTTATTCAGTTACTAAATTGTAAACTGCTTTTTCATACTGAGACTCATATTTTCTCTTTGTGGGTGTTCTTTCTATGCTTTTAAAGTGAGGTTTTTGTGTTCTGCTCAGGTGGCATAATCTTGATAGAGGCCAGTTGTCTAGGCTGGTAGTTATGTTTGAGTTTCCTGTGTTTCTGGCAGCCATTTCTGCTGATTGTCTTCATTGTTATTCAGAGTAACAAGGTCTCCTGACCTTCTGTAGTACTAGTGATTGCGTAATAGCAAGGGCTGAGTAGTAATCTGATCTTCCAACTCTTCCATTCTTACTGCTCTAAACACCCTGTGTCTTATAAAGGTTGTGCTTGTATTGCTCAGGCTCTGGATTGCATTGCATAAGTGCAAATTCCTTAAGATTCCAAGAACAGGGTATGATATTTTTTACACTTATTTCACTGAACTGCACTTCTGTAACGCTTATAATTGGGGAATACAGTTGATCTACTACATTGTACACTGTTATTAAGCTTTTTTATTGTTTCACTGCATTTATGTACTGTTTTATACTGTTTTAACAATACTTATCTGTAAACTGCTTTTTCATACTGAGAGTTGTATTTTCTGTTTGTGAGTGCTCTATCCAAGCTTTTCTGTGCATTTTTGATAATTGTCTGTTTACAGTTAAAAGCATTCTCTAGAGTCTGCTCCTTGATCTGTTTAAAACTTTCATTTAGTGGCTACAGCTAGGAATTGTAATAGTGTGCATTACTATAATTGCATTTTTTATTTAATTACTAAATTGTAAACTGCTTTTTCATACTGAGACTCATATTTTCTCTTTGTGGGTGTTCTTTCTACGCCTTTAAAGTGAGGTTTCTGTGTTCTGCTCATGTGGCATAATCTTGATAGAGGCCTGTTGTCTAGACTGGTAGTTTTATTTGAGTTTCCTGTGTTTCTAGCAGCCATTTTCTGCTGATTGTCTTCATTATTATTAAGAGTAACAAGTCCTCCTGACCTTCTGCAGTACGAGTGATTGTGTAATAGCAAGGGCTGTGTAGTAATCTGATCTTCCAACACTTCCATTCTTACTGCTATATAAACCCTTTGTCTTATAAAGGTTGTGCTTGTATTGCTCAGGCTCTGGATTGAATTGCATAAATGGAAATTCCTTTACATTCCAAGAGCAGGATAAGTTATTTCTTACACTTATTCCACTGAACTGCACTTCTGAAATGCTTATAATTGTGCTATACAGTTGATCTACTACATTTTGCACTGTTATAAAGCTATTTTATTGTTTCACTGCATTTATGCACTGTTTTATACAGTTTTAACCTTGCTTAGCTGTAAACTGCTTTTTTATACTGAGAGTTGTATTTTCTGTTTGTGAGTGCTCTATCCGAGCTTTTCTGTGCATTTTTGATAATTGTCTGTCTACAGTTAAAAGCATTCTCTGGAGTCTGCTTCTTGATCTGTTTAAAACTTTCATTTAGTGACTACAGCTAGCAATTGTAATAGTGTGCATTACTGTACTTGCAATTTTTATTTAATTTCTAAATTGTAAACTGCCTTTTCATACTAAGACTTGTATTTTCTCTTTGTGGGTGTTCTTTCTATACTTGTAAAGTCAGGTTTCTATGTTCTGCTCAGATGGCATAATCTTGATAGAGGCCTGTTGTCTAGGCTGGTAGTTTTGTTTGAGTTTCCTGTGTTTCTGGCAGCCATTTCTGATGATTGTCTTCATTATTATTCAGAGTAACAAGGCCTACTGAAATTCTGTTGTTCTAGTAATTGGGTAATAGCAAGGGCTGAGTAGTAATCTGATCTTCCAACTCTTCCATTCTTACTGCTATATAAACCCTGTGTCGTATAAAGGTTGTGCTTGTATTGCCCAGGCTCTGGATTGCATTGCATAAGTGGAAATTTCTTAAGATTCCAAGAAGAGGATAAGTTATTTTTAACACTAATTTCACTAAACTGCACTTCTGAAATGCTTATAACTGTGCTATACAGTTGATCTACTAAATTATGCACTGTTATAAAGCTTTTTTTATTGTTTCATTGCATTTATGTACTTTTTTATACTGTTTTAACATTATTTAATTGTAAACTGCGTTTTCATACTGAGAGTTGTATTTTCTGTTTGTGAGTGTTCTGTCCGAGCTTTTCTGTGCATTTTTGATTATTGTCTGTTTTCAGTTAAACGCATTCTCTAGAGTCTGCTCCTTGATCTGTTTAAAACTTTCATTTAGTGGCTACAGTTAGGAATTGTAATAGTGTGTACTACTATAATTGCATTTTTTATTTAATTACTAAATAGTAAGCTGCTTTTTCATAGTGAGACTTGTATTTTCTCTTTGTGGGTGTTCTTTCTATGCATTTAAAGTGAGGTTTCTGTGTTTTGCTCAGGTGGCATAATATTGATAGAGGCCTGTTGTCTAGGCTGGTAGTTTTGTTTGAGTTTCCAGTATTTCTGGCAGCCATTTCTGTTGATTGTCTTCATTATTATTGAAGGTAACAATGCCCCCTGACATTCTGTAATATGAGTGATTGTGTAATAGCAAGAGCTGAGTAGTAATCTGATCTTCCAACTCTTCCATTCTTATTGCTATGTAAACCCTGTGTGTTATAAATGTTGTGCTTGTATTGCTCAGGCTCTGGATTGCATTGCATAAGTGGAAATTTCTTAAGATTCCAAGAGCAGGATAAGTTATTTCTTACACTTATTTCACTTACCTGCACTTCTGAAATGCTTATGATTGTGCTATACATTTGATCTACTACACTTTGCACTGTTATATAGCTTTTCTTATTGTTTCACTATATTTATGTACTGTTTTATACTGTTTTAACATTATTTAACTCTAAATTGCTTTTTCATACTGAGAGTTGTATTTTCTGTGTGTGAGTGCTCTGTCCAAGCTTTTCTGTGCATTTCTGATAATTGTCTGTTTACAATTAAAAGCATTCTCTAGAGTCTGCTCCTTGATCTGTTTAAAACTTACATTTAGTGGCTACAGCTAGGAATTGTAATAGTGTGTATTACTATAATTGCATTTTTTATTTATTTACTAAACTGTACACTGCTTTTTCATACTGAGACTTGTATTTTCTTTTTGTGGGCGTTATTTCAATGCTTTTATAATGAGGTTTCTATGTTCTGCACAGGTGGCATAATCTTGATAGAGGCCTGTTGTCTAGGCTGGTAGTTTTGTTTGAGCTTCCTGTGTTTCTGGCAGCCATTTCTGCTGATTGTCTTTATTATTATTGAGAGTAACAAGGCCTCCTGACCTTCTGTAGTATGAGTGATTGGGTAATAGCAAGGGCTGAATAGTAATCTGATCTTCCAACTCTTCTATTCTTTCTGCTATATAAACCCTGCGTCTTATAAAGGTTGTGCTTGTATTGCTCAGGCTCTGGATTGCATTGCATAAGTGGAAATTCCTTATGATTCCAAGAGCAGGATAAGTTATTTCTTACACTTATTTCACTGAACTGCACTTCTGAAATGCTTATAATTGTGCTATACAGTTGATTTACTACATTTGCACTGTAATAAAGCTTTTTTATTGTTTCACTGCATTTATGTACTGTTTTATACTGTTTTAACATTACTTAGCTGTAAGCTGCTTGTTCATACTGAGAGTTGTATTTTCTGCTTGTGAGTGCTCTGTCCGAGATTTTCTGTGCATTTTTGATAATTGTCTGTTTACAGTTAAAATCATTCTCTAGAGTCTGCTCCTTGATATGTTTAAGACATTCATTTAGTGGCTACAGCTAGGAATTGTAATAGTGTGCATTACTATAATTGAATTTTCTATTTAATTACTAAATTGTGAGCTGCTTTTTCATACTGAGACTTGTATTTTCTCTTTGTGGGTGTTCTTTCTATGCTTTTAAAATTAGGTTTCTGTGTTCTGCTCATGTGGCATAATCTTGATTGAGGCCTGTTGTCTAGGCTGGTAGTTTTGTTTTAGTTTCCAGTGTTTCTGGCAGCCATTTCTGCTGATTGTCTTCATTATTGTTGAAGGTAACAAGGCCTCCTGACATTCTGTAATACGAGTGATTGTGTAATAGCAAGGGCTGAGTAGTAATCTGATCTTCCAACTCTTCCATTCTTACTGCTATATAAACCCTGTGTCTTATAAAGGTTGTGCTTGTATTGCTCAGGCTCTGGATTGCGTTGCATAAGTGGAAATTCCTTAAGATTCCTAGAGCAGGATAAGTTATTTCTTACACTTATTTCACTGAACTGCACTTCTGAAAGGCTTATAATTGTACTATACAGTTGATCTACTAGATTTTGCACTGTTATATAGCTTTTTTTTGTTTCGCTGCATTTATGTACTGTTTTATACTGTTTTAACATTACTTAATTGTAAACTGCTTTTTCATACTGAGAGTTGAATTTTCTGTTTGTGACTGCTCTGTCTGAGCTTTTCTGTGCATTTTTGATAAATGTCTGTTTACAGTTAAAAGCATTCTCTAGAGTCTGCTCCTTGATCTGTTTAAAAGTTTCATTTAGTGGCTACAGCTAGGAATTGTAGTCGTGTGCATTACTATAATTGCATTTTTTATTTAATTACTAAATTTTAAACTGCTTTTTAATACTGAGACTTGTATTTTCTCTTTGTGAGTGTTCTTTCTATGCTTTTAAAGTGATGTTTCTGTGTTCTGCTCAGGTGGCATAATATTGATAGAGGCCTGTTGTCTAGGCTGGTAGCTTTGCTTGAGTTTCCAGTGTTTCTTGCAGCCATTTCTGCTGATTGTCTTCATTATTATTGAAAGTAACAAGGCCTCCTGCCGTTCTGTAGTAAGAGTGATTGGGTAATAGCAAGGGCTGAGTAGTAATCTGATCTCCCAACTCTTCCATTCTTACTGCTATATAAACCCTGTGTCTTATAAAGGTTGTGCTTGTATTGCTCAGGCTCTGGATTGCATTGCATAAGTGAAAATTCCTTAAGATTCCAAGAGCAGGATAAGTTATTTCTTACACTTATTTCACTGAACTATACTTCTGAAATGCTTATAATTGTGCTATTACAGTTGATCTACTACATTTTGCACTGTTATAAAGCTTTTTTATTGTTTCACTGCATTTATGTACTGCTTTATACTGTTTTAATATTACTTAACTGTAAACTGCTTTTTCATACTGAGAGTTGTATTTTCTGTTTTGAGTGCTCTGTCCGAGCTTTTCTGTGCATTTTTGATAATAGTATGTTTACAGTTAAAGGCATTCTCTAGAGTCTGCTGCTTGATCTGTTTAAAACTTTCATTTAGTGGTTAAAGCTAGGAACTGTAATTGTTCCCACCCACCCTCCCTGGTGTTGTGTGTTCTTATATTTGGTGGCTTTGCAGTTGCCTGCCCATATTGTATATTTGATCTGTGACACTCCTCCCAGCCTAGTGTCGTTAGTTCATTCAATCTAATAGAGAACATTTGTGAAGGTCAACCCACTCAGATTCTTAAAGTTGAATTAACTTCTGTTCCAGCTTTCTCCATTTCCACTTTACTGAAAAAAAAATTCTATGCTTGCTTCCCCCTTTCCTGTTGCAGGTGTTGTCCAGATACAGATTTGCTGTGTCCAGGACTGTTTGTGAGCTCCTAAGCCCCCCCCCCCACTTAACTGGGGTTAAACTATTCCTGGCGCCATAAAGTCTGTTCTTCAAAATTTCCTTTGCAACTAGCCAGCTTTTTAGTTTTAGCACTCAAATCTGTTTCTTTGAGCTCAGCACTTGTTCAGAACTCATTGTAAGCACTAAATAAGTTACAAATTACTACAGCACTCAACTTTTGCACTTGTCTAGAGGAAAACAGTTTTTAGTACTTAATAAATAAGCACGTATTCAGGCATGTCTAAAGGTCAGCTCCCAGTGTTTTCTCCTGTCTACCTGGTGAATCTGGGCATCTTGGGACAATGCAGCAATTGCCTCATGTACACAGACAACCCTCTCCTCCTACCACCCAACACGACAACCTGTGAGAGATGTACGTATATAGCCAAACTGGATGCAAAGCTCTCTTCAACAAAGACTGGCCTAGATGGTCAAGAGGAGAAGGTAAACACTTGCACCACACCACACTCATCACATAGTCCCTCAAAACCTACACCACCAAAACACACACACAGAAGCACAAAACACATTCCTACATTCGTGGAGGCTCTCAGTACAAATCTGCCCAAACAACAGAGACCTCCAAAGCAGAAATGAAAGTAACCTCCACCCCCCAACACAACCCAAATGACACATAGCCCTCATACTCAGTGTGCCACTCGACTACAGCCCATAAGGCATAATGTATCCAACACTCTAGTCATAGGTGACTCTATAGTCAGGCACACTGTTGTTCCACTCACCAGGCTAAACAAGAAAAAATTTCTGTCAGCTGCCTGTCAGGTGCCAGGATCCGCCACATAATGCATGCACTCAGGTCACTCCACAACAAGTACAAATATGACTCTGTCATTGTCCATCTTGGTGTGTATGACTTGAGACATACCTCCCTGGACTACATAAAAAGAGACATGGAGGAGCTCTCCTATCTTGTAGCCCAGGCAGGTATGACCCTAGCCCTGAGTAGCATCATGCCATCACCCAGAATGATACCACAGTACAAGGACAAAATGATTGACTTTAACAATTGGCTAAGCTTCTGGTGTCATTCTAAGGGAATCCAGTATCTGTCTGCTGGGATGACATGATTGACAGACCATGCTGCTTTGCCAGAAATGGCCTGCACCTATTGCCCTTGGAATTCTGGATACTCGTAAAGGCTCTTGCCACCCCTATAGTGCCTTTTTTAGACAAGGTTCAAATGACAAATTCACCACCGTAACAGGTACAAGCAAGCAAAATCTGAGGGTAATGCTACTCAATGCCAGAAGTCTAACCCTCAAAATGCACTTACTTGAGGCACTCCTTAAAATGGAGAACATTGACATCTGTGCAGTGACAGAGACCTGGTTCAAAGCTCCAGAGAGCACCCCTGCATTACCAGGCTATAATTCATACCACACCTTTCGGCCACCAAACCCAGACTGAAACACTAAAGGTGGAGGCGTGTCCATATTCATTAAGGATATCCACACCTCCAAGCTAGTCACTCAGCATAATGCATCCGAGATTATCCAAGTTCAACTAACTCTGGGCAAAACTGCAATCCAGATTGTAGCTTGCTACAGACCCCCACCATGCCCCAGGATTCCCACTCCTCTTTTCTTGATACACTGGAAAATATTAAGGTACAACCCAACTGGGTGATTTCAACTACCCTACCATTAACTGGGAAATCTACTCATGTACCAACTCTTTTGCTCAACGTTTTCTGGAAATTATCAATTCTAATGCCTTGAATCAACGTATCCACACCCCCACCAGGGGCAGCAATATCCTAGACCTGGTCATCACCAACATGGGTGACCGGTGTTCCACACCAGAGGTCAGCACCTCGTTGGTCAGAACCGACCACAGGCTAATCACCCTAGACATCCACATCCCGCATTAGGAAAACAACCACAAACAATTTCTCCAACGCCATCTTCACGCTTCTTAAGACAGAAGTGGCAAACTTCATGACACCCATGCAGATGGACAATAAAGGTACGACTGCTGAATCCTACACAAATGTACTTTATAAGCACTTACACGAGTGCATGGATCATGCTATCCCTAACAGAACCAAGATGCTATCCTCCAAAAAAAGGAAGCCAGTCTGGTGGTCTTCTGCCATAAGAAACTCTACAACAGAAGAAAGAAACTGTTGCAAAAAAGAGTAAAATACCACGATTGGAGGAACTCCCTGGTCAGTCTCAGTAAGAAGCTGAGATCCCTCATAAAATCCTCCAAAGCTAGTTATGAAAACAAAATTGCCACTGATTCTAAAGGCAACCACAAAGCATTCTATAACTCTGTCAAGAATCTTAATGGCAACACTCAGATCTGCTCTGAGTTACAGCACAATGACACTAAATATACAGAACCAACTGATATTGCCAACATCCTGGCAGATAGGTTCAGTGCTAGCTTTACCCCCCTGTCACCCCCTAAAGGGCCCATCTTTATACTGGAAGAATGCAAAGTTCCTGTAATCACGGCTGCACAGGCAAAAACTTCACTCTCCAAAGCCAAGAACACAGCATCCATGGGACCTGACAACATCCCAGGCTGCCTTCTACATGAACTACAGAATGAACTGGCACCCCACCTAAGTACCATGTTCAGTCATAGCCTCACCTCAGGCTTTGTGTCCATTGAATGGTGCACCGTGACAGTTATCCCACTCCACAAAATTGGGCCACAACAGACCCTGGGAACTACCCCCTGGGAACTACCGTCCCATTAGCCTGACGAGCCTCGTCTGCAAGGCCATGGAATGTATCATCATGAACTCATAAACAAAGACATTGGAGATCTCCAAACTCTGGACCCCACACATTTTGGGTTTGTAAAAGGCAGATCATGTCTTCTAAACCTGTTAGACTTCTTTGAAGTAGTCACCAAAACCATAGATGAGGGTAAAGTGGTTCACACAGCCTATCTAGATCTCGCCAAGGCATTCAACACCATCCCCCACTCTGGAATTATAGATAAACTCACTAAACTAGGTATAAATCAATATGTCACAAGATGGGTTGCCAACCGGCTTACTGACAGAACCCACACTGTGAAAGTAGCAGACTCCAAATCAGACTTCAGACCAGTAACAAGTGGAGTACAACAGAGTTCATTCCTGGGTCCTCTCCTGTTTGGTATCTACTTCTCTGAAGTACAAGCTAACACAGAAGGTCTTTGGTTAGCTAAATTTGCAGATGACTGCAAACTAGGAGCCATAATCGAAACTCCTAATGATGTGGACATCCTAAAAAAGGACCTCACTGAGACAGATGCTACCTTACATGTGTAATGCACATACAGTTGTCATTGTGATATGTCATTCACTAGAAAAATCAAAACCCACTCCACATTGGCCAACAGTGTCACACACCTGGAGCACAGACACACACACAGTCAGCAAGTGCAAGATTCAAACACTTTCCTACATGCATTATGATACTATAGCAGTATGCATTTACACAACATGTTACACACATTACTGGGATTTCACTTTTCCACAGGTATATTTGTAGGTTGGTGACATCATCAGACTTGACAAAGATGAGTATACCACTTTTAAGGGGTGTGAGTAGTCTCCAAAAAGGTTGCATTTTCCCCAGGAAATACACACACTCACACAGTTGGTAAGTGCAAGATTCAAACCCCTACCTAATTACATTACGACACAACAGCAGTATGCATTTACACGATGCGCTATAGATGTCATTAGGATTTAATTTTTCCACAGGTATATTTGTAGGGTGGTGACATTATGAGACTTGACAAAGATGAGTATACCACTTTTAAGGGGGTGTGAGTAGTCTCCAAATAGGTTGCTCTTCCCTAGTGTGACACACACAGGATTCAAACCCCTACCTAACTACAGCAGTATGCATTTACACGATGCATTATACACATTACTGAAATTTTATTTTTCCACAGGTATATTTGTAGGATGGTGACATCATGAGACTTGACAAAGATGGGCATATCACTTTTAAGGGGTGTGAGTAGTCTCCAAAAAGGATGCTCCTCCCCAAGGAGACACACACACTCAAGAGCAGGATTCAAACCCCTATCTAGCTACATTTACTGTAGTATGCATTTACACAATGCGCTATACACATTACTGGGATTTCATTTTTCTACAGTTATATTTGTAGGATGGTGACATCATGAGACGACAAATATGAGTATACCACATTTTAAGGTGTGTGAGTAGTCTTCAAAAGGTTGCTAATCCCCAGGGAGACACACACACACACACACGCACACACACACACACACACACACACACACACACACACACACACACACACACACACACACACACACACACACACACACACACACACACACACACACACACACACACACACACACACACACACACACACACACACACACACACACACACACACACACACACACACAGTTGGCAAGTGCGGTGTTCTTAATCCAAACTAAGTACTTCTTTACACTTCAGCAAGCAATATGGAGTTACAGGGTGCAATACAGACATTACTTGCTGACAGTCTACACAAAGGTTTTTCTCACATTTGCTAACCTCAGCAGGCTTATCATACTAGGTATGTTGTGAGTGTATTGTATGCATAGGCCATGACCATATCATATATGGGTTGATGCACCACATGCTGGCACACACAGGGTCAAACCTTGAGTAGCATCTTACCTTCATCTACATGATACTGCAATATAACAGAAAGATGATAAACTTCAACAATTGGCTGAGCTTCTGGTGTCATTCAAAGGGGATCCAGTCTCTGTCTCCCTGTGATGACATGATATACAAGCCTTGTTGCTGCACTACAGATGGTTTGCATCTGTTGCCCCTATGCTTCTGAATACTGGCCAAGGCTCTTGCTGTCCCCATATTACCTTTTTTAGGCAAGGCTCAAAGGTTCATAGGCTCATAGGTAGGTACTAGGCTATCGGTCCTGGGGCCTATACAAGCCCAGCCAAAAAGGTACCCTGGCTTTTGCCACCCAAGAAATTTATTTTCCTGTGCCACTGTCAAGCAGAGACACAGAAGTGATCCCCAGGGTGAATTTCCTATTTCCCATCCAATCATCAAGATTTTTATTGAAGAGTGCTAATGAGGAGCTTTGTTTGATATAGATAGGTAGTTTATTCTGGAGTATGTGAAGTCTCTGGGACCAGAATCTATCCCTCCGGCATGTTCTGTTTATTGTGGTGACAAGGCTTAGGTCCCTAGATTGTGTAGGTTCATAGGTTCATAGGAAGGTACTAGGCTATCTGCCCAAGGGCATTTATAAGCCTAGCCAGAATGTGTTGGCTTTCACCTTGCTTTTAAATTAGTTTCCTGGGCCTCTGTCTAGCAGGGCCACTGAAGTGATACCAGGGGTAAATTTACAATTTCCCATCCACTCATCAAGATTCCTCTTGAAGAGAGTCTGCAAGGGGATCTGTCTAACATCAACTGGGATTCTGTTCCAGAGCGAGGGAAGTCTCTGGGACAGGAATCTATCCCTCCAGCATGTCCTGTTTATTGCTTTGCTGAGGTTTAATTCACTGGAGTGTGTGACTCTAAGAGATTTGTTTTTTTTGAGGTGGAGCATGTCCCTTAATTCCGGGTTGGACATGGCCTTATACATCAGGCATAGATCACCTCTGAACAGGCAGTAAGCAGCCAAGTAGAGCTGGAGTTTCTTTAGTTGAGCTGCATAGGGCATCTCTTTGAGGCCCATGATCCTCTTGGTGAGGTACTTCTGTGGTCTTGCCAACTGTTGCATGTGCCAATTAAGGTACATTCCAAATGGGGCATTGTACTCTATTATGGGTCTAATGAGTGATGAGTAGAGGGGCACAATGACCTCTCTTGATCTAGAGGTGAACCCTTTTGTGATTAGATGAGCTACATAGTAGGAATATGTAACCACTTTGGCAATGTGATTATCAAAGGAGAGGTTACTGTCTACCTGGGTCCTCAGGTCCCTAATTACATTTTCTGTACCTAGTGGATTACCACCTATGTGGTAATTCGTGGGCACTTTGTTTTTTCCAAAGGGGATGACTATGCATTTTTTGGCATTCAGCTTGAGACCATGGTTTTGACACCAGGTATCTGTCTCTGTAAGACCCTTCTGGAGGATGTCTGTGTCAGCCAGAGAGTCAATTATGGCCCCCAGTTTGCAGTCATCTGCGAACTTGGTCAGCCATAGTTCTCCCATGTTTGCCTGTACCTCAGAGAAGTATATACTGAACAGGAGGGGTCCCAGGACCGAGACCTGTGTGATGCCACTTGTGACTGGTTTAGAGTCGGATATGTCACCCGCAACTCTGACCATGTGTGTTCTATCCGTGAGCCAACTGGCCACCCATCTCATGACATAGGGGTTAATGTTCAAGTTGGTAAGCTTGTCTATGATGTCAGAGTGGGGAATGGTGTCGAAGGCCTTAGTGAGGTCCAGGTAGGCTGTGTGGACTACCTTCCCTTCATCTATGGCTTTGGTAACTGTTTCAAAGAAGTCAACTAGGTTTAGGAGGCAGGATCTGCCTTTAACAAAGCTGAATTGGGTAAGGTCCAATGTTTGGAGCTTCCCAATGTCTCTGTTTATGATTTCCATGATAATTCGCTCATAGCTTTGCAGACCATGCTGGTCAGGCTTATTGTGCGATAGTTCCTAGGTTCTTTTGTGTCACCACCTTTGTGGAGCGGGATGACTGTTGCTGTACGCCATTCTTTGGGTACATAGCCTGTGGTAAGACTGAGTCTGAACAGTGAATTTAGGTGAAGGTTTAGTTCCGTTTAGAGCTCGTGTAAGACGCAGCCTGGGACACCATCCGGTCTCATTGATGCTGTGTTCTTAGCTTTGAAGAGGGCTGTTTTGCCTGCATGTCTGTGATGTCTGGGGCTCTGCATTCTTCTGGGATGGACACAGGCCCTTTTCAGGGTGGGGGTTGAAGTTTGCACTAAACTTGTCCGCCAGGATGTTGGCAATGTCAGTTGGTTCAGTGTATTTTTTGCCATTTTGCAGTAGCTCAAAGCATATCTGAGAGTTGCCACCTAAATGTTTGATATAGATAAAGAAGGCTTTGTGGTTAGCTTTAGATTTCTTGGCAATTTTTCTTTAGAAACTGGCCTTGGATGATTTTATGAGCGATCGTAGTTTCTTGCTAATAATGATCAGTGATGCCTTTTTGGAATTTTGCTATATCATGTAGTAGTTTCCTCCTTCTGTTGTATAGCTTATTTATGGCCAAGGACCACCAGACTGGTTTCCTCTTTTTGAAGTAGTGAATCTTGGTTTTACTCGGGATGGCTCAATCCATGCATCCCTGTAGATGCTCATATAATGCACTTGTAAAGGATTCTGTGGATTGGATAGCATTATCCTGTAGCAAGGGGACTTTGAAACTTTCCACTTCGGTCTTGAGAAATGTGCTTTTGAAAAGTTTTTCACAGTGGTTTCCTTGACTGGGGGTGGGGTCGGGATGTGGATGTCCAGTGTGATTACTTTATGATCTGATCTTACCAGCGAGGGGTTTACCTCTGGTGTGGAACACTGATCCCACATGTTGGTGATGATCAGGTCCAGTATGTTGTCACCTCTAATGGGTGTGGTGACCAGCTGTTCCAGGGTATTTGAGTTTATAAACTTTAGGAAGCATTGGGCAAAGGAGTTTGTACTTGAGCAATTCTCCCAGTCAATGTTTGAGTAGTTGAAATCTCCTAATATCATGGTGTTTGGTAGGATCTTTATATTTTCCAGGGTTCTCAGGAATGCTGAGTGAGGGTCCTGAGACAAGATAGGTGATCTGTAGCAGGCTATGATCTGATAAGCAGCTTTGCCCATTGTTAGTTGCACTTGGATGGTCTCCGAGGCCTCGTGCGGTGCCACTAACCTGGAGGTGTGGGTATCCTTTATGAAAATGAATGCACCCCCTCCTTTTGTATTTCAGTCCAGGTTTTGGGGCCGAAGCTCTGAGAGATTGGGATTTCTTTAAGTGGAGCATGTCCAACAGCTCTGTGTTTGACATAGCTTTGTATGTTAGGCAAAGATCACCTCTGAGTAGGCAATATGTGACAGAGTAAAGCTGGAGTGTTTTGAGACGGTCTGTGTAGGACATTTATTTGAAGCTGCTAATCCTCTTTGCGAGGTATTTCTGTGGGCTTTCCAGTTGTTGTAGATGTCCTGTGAGTTGCATACCAAAAGGGGCATTGTACTCTATAATGGATCTAATGAGTGATGAGTAGAGGGGAACAATGGCCTCTTTTTTTCTGCATGAGAAACCTTTTGTGATGAGGTGTGCTACATCAAAGGATTTCCTGACTACTGTGGTGATGTGATTATCAAAGGACAGTCTACTGACCACCTGTGTCCCAAGGTCTCTTATCACACTTTCAGTGTTAAGTATACTACCACCTATGTTGTAGTTCATGGGTACAGAGGTTTTACCAAAGGGGATGACAATGCACTTTTTGGCATTGAGCTTGAGGCCATGACTTTGACACCAGGCATCTGTCTCAGTCAGGCCCTTTGGCAGGATGTCCACATCGTTAGTAGTTTCGATTATCGCACCTAGTTTGCAGTCATCTGGGAACTTCATTAGCTAAAGACCTTCTGTGTTAGCCTGTACTTCAGGGAAGTAGATACCAAACAGGACAGGACACTGGACTGAACCCTGTGGTACTCCACTTGTCACTGGTCTGAAGTCGGACTTGGAGTCTGCTACTTTCACAGTTTGGGTTCTGTCAGTGAGCCAGTTGTCAACCCATCTTGTGACATAGGGATTTATACCTAGTTTAGTGAGTTTATCTATAATTCCAGAGTGGGGGATGGTGTTGAAAGCCTTGGCAAGATCTAGATAGGCTGTGTGAACCACCTTGCCCTTGTCTACGGCTTTGGTGACTGCTTTGAAGAAGTCTATCAGGTTTAGGAGACATGATCTGCCTTTTACAAACCCAAAATGGTTGTGGTCCAGACTTTGGAGATTGCCAATGTCTTTGTTTATAAGTTCCATGATGATACGTTCCATGGCCTTGCAGACCAGGCTCATCAGGCTAATGGGGCACTAGTTCCTGGGGTCTGTGGTGGCTCCCCCCTAGTGTAGTGGGATAACCATCACTGTGCACCATTCAGTAGGCACAAAGCCTGAGGTGAGGCTATGACTGAACATGGTACTTAGGTGTGGTGCCAGACTGTTTTGTAGTTCATGTAGAACGCAGCCTGGGATGTTATCTGGTCCCATGGATGCTGTGTTGCTGGTTTTGGAGAGTGGTATTCACCTGTGCAGCCATGATGACAGCAACTTTGCATTTTTCCAGTATAGAGATAGGCTCTTTCATGGGTGAGAGGGGGGTAAAGTTAGCACTGATCCTATCTGCCAGGATGTTGCCAATATCATTTGGGTCTGTACATTTAGTGCCATTGTGCTGTAACTCAGAGCAGATGTGAGTGTTGCCATTGTGATTCTTGACATAGCTATAGAATGCTTTGTAGTTGTCTTTAGAATCAGTGGTGATTTTGTTTTCGTAACTAGCTTTGGAGGATTTTATCAGGGATTGCAGCTTCTTACTGAGGCTGACCATGGAGCTCCTCCACTCATGGGTTTTACCCTCTTTTGCAACAGTTTCTTCCTTCTGTTGTGCAGTTTGTTTATGGCAGGGGACCACCAGATTGGCTTCCTTTTCTTGGAAGATAGCATCTTGGTTCTGTTTGGGATAGCACGATCCATGCACTCATGTAAGTGCTTATAATGTGCAATTGTGTAGGATTCAGTAGTCGTAACTGTATTGTCCATCTGCATGGCTGTCTTGAAGTTCACCACTTCTGTCTTAAGAATCATGAAGTTGTCTTTGGAGATATTTTTTAACATGGTTTCCTTAATGGGGGGTGAGGGCAGAATGTGGATATGTAGGGTAATTAGCTTATGGCCAGATCGGACCAATGAGTTGTTGACTACAGGTGTGGAACACCGGTCACTCAAGACAAACCAAACCCCATAACCAACACAAATAACCACAAAGTGAGCTAAATGCTACTCATTGCCAGAAGTCTCATCCTCCAGATGCACACACTCGAGGTACTTCTCAGTATGGAGAATATTGATATCTGAGCAGTAACAGAGACCTAGTCCAAGGCTCCAGAGAGCACACCAACACTACCAGGATACTACTCATTACATGCCTTCCAGCATCAGAACCTGGATCATAGCACATAGGGTGGGGATGTATCCATATTCATCAAGGATACTTACACCTCTCTCTATATGCTCTCTACAGGATATGTACCCATAGAATATTGCACAGCAACATTCTTCCCACTCCACAGGGGTGGGATCACAAAAGACCCTTGGCATTCACGATCTATGAACCTGATGAGTCTGATCTGCAAGGCAATGGAGCCAATCATAATGGAAGTCAACAATAAAGACATTGGGAACCTTCACATAGTTGAGCACACCCAGTTTGGCTTTGTCAAATGCAGATCACGCCTCCTGAACTCAGTGGATTTCTTTGAGACAGTTGCCCAGGCTACAGATGATTGAAATGAGCTCCACACAGCCTACCTATACCTCGCTAAGGCCTTTGACATCATTCCCCAGTCAGGTATCATAGATGAACTCACCAACCTGGGCATGAATCCATACATCACAAGATGGATTGCAGACTGGCTCACAGATGGATCCCACAAATTAAGAGTTGCTGGCTACATGTCAGACTCTACACCGGTAACAACTGGTGTCCTCCAGGGTTCAGTCCTGGGGTCCCTCCTGTTTGTTATAGACTTCTCAAAAGTACATGCCAACACAGGAGGGTTGTGGGTGACTAAGTTTGCTGGGAACCGTAAAGTGTTTGCCATAACAGATTCCCCGGATGACACAAATATTCTCCAGAAGGGACTCTATGAGACAGATGTGTGGTGTCAGAATCATGGCCTCAAGCTCAGTGTGGAAGAATGCATTGTAATCCCCTTTGGTGAAAACAAAGTACCCACAAACTACCACATAGGTGTTACCCCCTTAAAACTGACAAGGTAGTAAGGGATCTGGGGACACATGTAGATAGTCATCTTTCCTTTGACAACCATGTTGCCAAAGTGATTGGGAAATCCTATGTGGCCCATCTAATCAACAAAGGGTTTGCATCAGGATCAAAAAAGGTAGTGGTGGCCCTCTACTCATAAGTCATCAGACCCATCATTGAGTGCAATGCACCATTTTTGGATGTACTTAACTAAGCATATCCAGCAGCTGTAGACATCACAGAGGTACCTCACCAAGAGGATTACTGGCCTCAAACAGTTGTGTTATGCAATACAACTGGTAAAACTAAATATGTTCTTCATTGCATACCACCTACTCAGAGGCACACTCTGCCTAACATACATAGCCATGTCCAACACATAACTGTTGAACATGCTCCATCTACGGATAATAAAATTGAGTCACACTACACATTCCAGGGATATGAACCTCATCACAACAATGAATATAACATGCTGGTGGGATACAGTACCATCCCGGACACTTGCCTTACTGTGGAACAGAGTCCCAATGTACATCAGACAGAGCCCCTCACTGACATTCTTCAATAGGAACCTAGATGAGTGGGAGGGAAACAGACAATTCATGCCAGGCATCACATCAGCAGCCCCACTAGAAAGGGTCTTAGGGTACTAACTATTAGAACTAGGGCTTGGTAGACTACCCAATGGGGTGGTGAAAGCTGCACAACTTGCCTAGGCTAATATATGCCTTCATGAAGATAGTCTACTACATACCTATGTGACAGGTACATGTCTACAGATAGTAGATGTGTACTTCATTGTACAGTCATGTTTACAGCAGGCACATGGACCACATACACTGTAATGCTTGGTGGCTGTTATGTACAGTGGGTGAGATGTGTACCTCATGTCTTTTGTGCCATTGGGATGTATGCTGGGTGGGACAGTCCTGGATGGCTCCCTGTCATGGTCACCCTCTTACACACATCTCTGTCCATCCATCTTTGGCTTATTATACTGTGTTCCCCCTATATATATATATATATATATATATATATATATATATATATATAGGTACATAGGTAGGTAATAGACTATCTGCCTGAAGTCATATATTAGTATGGTCAGAGTCTCCAGCTATCACCACACATGGGGTTAGTTCCCTAGGCCTCTGTGTAGTAGAGCTGATGAAGTGATCCATGGTGTGACAGTTCAGTTTCACATACACTCATCAAGGCTTCTCTGGAAGAGTGTCAGTTAGGGACTCAGCTTAATGTAACTTGGGAGCCTGTTCCAAAGCAAGGGAAGTCTGTGAGTTAGTAATATATCCCTCCAACATGTTCTATTTATTATTGTGATGATGATATCCCTAGAGAATGTGGCACAGTGAGCTTGGGTTTACTTCAGATAGCGCATGAACATCAGTTCTGCATTGGACATGGACCTGTCTGTTGGGCAGAGATTGCCTGAGTAGACAGTATGCAACAGAGTACAGATTGAGTTCAATTCAGTCTTGTTGCATGGGACAACTGTTTGAGGCCAGTAATCCCCTTGTTGAAGTACTTCAGTGGTCTTTCCAGCTGCTGAAGGTGCCTAGTCAGATTCATCTCAAGTGTGCCATGATACTCTCTGATGTGTCTGATGACTGATGAGTAGAGGGAACCTCCTTTGACCTATATGCAAAGACCTTGGCAATTTGTGGGAACACATAGCATGATTTTCTAACCACTTTGTGAATGTGTTTCTGGAAGTAGAGATGACTATCCACATGTGTCCTTATTATTACCTCCATATTTAGGGTGTTGGCATCTATGTGGTATTTGTATGACTGTAGCTGGAGGCCATAATTTTGACACCATATCTGACTAACTGAGACCCTTTTTAAGGATGTCTCTGTTGTCCCAAACATCGATTATTACAACCTTTATGCAGTTATCCACAAACTTTCCTAAACATAACCCTCGTGTGTTTGACTGTATTTCTGAAAAGTATACACCAGACAGGAGGGGTCCCAGGAAAGAGCCATGGGGGACAGCAGCTGTTACCAGCTTGAACAGGAGACCACAATTCTTACCTTGTAGGATCTATCTGTGCCCCAGTTGGCAATCCATCAGATGACATGCATGTTTATGCACATGTTGTTGATTTTGTGGATACGACATGTGTGTGGGATGTTGGAAAAGGGCTTTTCAAGGTCTATGTAGGCCATGTGGAGCTCATTTCATTGATGTATGTCCTGGGTGACTGCCTTGAAAACTCTCTAGCAGGTTTAGGAACCATGATTTGCCCCTGACCAAACCACAATGGGTAGGGTTGGGTGTTTTTAGGCTCCCAATAGCTCTGTTTATGAGTTCCATAATGATGGACTCCATGGCCTTGCAAATCAGGCTTATTAGGCTTATAAGACTATAGTTCCCAATGTCTGTTGTGCACCGACACTTGTGGAGTGTGCCAAATGTTGCTGTAACCCATTCGACAGTTTCATATTCTGTACAGAGGGTGAGTCTCAACAGACTGTTCAGGTGCAGGGTCTATTTGTTTTGGAGTCCACATATGACACAGCCAAGGAAACCATGTCATCTCATAGACACCATGTTTTTAGGTTTGGATAGAGCTGTTTAACCATTGTATGTGTGATTTCTGGGTTTTCACAATCTCCAGGTATGGTAATGGGCCCTTTTGTCAGTGAGAGGGGCGTAAATATGTATGAACCTGTCTGACAAGATGTTGGCAATGCCAGTCATGTACATGTATTCATTTACACTTTGCACTGACTCAGAACATATATGAGTTTACATTGATGTTTATGACATAGCGAAATAAAGCTTCATGGTTCTGTATGGACTGTTTGGCAATATTTTTGCCAGAACATGGCTTGGATAATGTTAGGAGTGCTCATTGTTTCTTGATGATACTGATCGGAGATTTATTGATCTTCTTTGAATTTTCTCTTTCATTGAACAACTTAAGTACTTGCAGTACATAGTTTGATTATGACAGGGGTCCAATATATTATATGGGTCTGTTTTGATATCACTGTGTGTGCAAGGCAGGATTGGTGAATAGTGACAAGTGTCTGGAGTAAGAACTGCAACTGCCAGATATGTGTGGCCCACTGCTGTACTACAGACATGGCCTAAGTGTGTGAGCATGCCCAGTATGACCTTTCAGTATGTTGCTGACTGAAATTTGCTAAATTTGTTTAAGTGTGTGAGCATGCCCACTATGGGCATATATATACCATATGTGTGTGAAAAATCAAGTTGGTTTTTACTTCAGGGCTCACCTTTGTGTTATACATCGACAGGAAGCACTCTGTGCCTGGAGGGCTTCCATGAGTCAATTTGAATAGACTTATCAACATTTCTACATACAGGGGGGGCAGCTATTATTTGTACATTTCTACCCGCGGGCACACCTGATTGTTACTGTGGGTGTACATAGGATGAGGGGTACACCTGACACTTATACACATTTGCTAGGCCTGTACTGCTATGTCAGGTACTCAATTTCAGTCTGTACTGTTGCCTATCGTACTGGTTTGAGGCATACCACTGTACTACAGACCTTAGCTTCCACCACATATTAGTTTGTGACTTCATAGCCTAGCCAACCCACATCACACTGCCTGGCCTGCTGTTATCTGTCTGCATAGGCCTGGGGGTAGGTTACTCATATGCCTCTTCAGAGGGCAGGATACAGCATTTGTTTGTGTTTACGTTTGTCTGCAATTGTCCTTCTGGCTGTGACTATTAGGTATGTGACCCCACCAACTGGTATGTGTGAGTTACTTAAGTTGTGTCTGCACCAGTGAAATGCTGTCATGGCTTAGTGGTTCAGTACTGTGACTATAATGCACAGTGTCCTGAGTCCAAGCCCTGTCTCTGCTTTTTATTTTCCTGCTGGGCAGACCTGACTGGTTAAGGAACAGTAAAGCAGGTGTGAGTGTGTTTACCAGACTTTGCTCGACTTTGTCCCAATGTTGCCCAACATTGCCCAACTGCACAGCTATGCACAATCATATTTAAATATGCTCAATACTGACAAATTTTGCTTAGTAGTGCTTTATATTGCTTAAAATAGGGACTCGTGCCTCAGGTGATGCTGCAGGGCTGCCTGTGTCAGATGCACATATTACATTTCCTATACATGTTTGAAAACAGGTAGTGTCAAGTTAGGCATCCCTTTTACTGCATGTGCAAGTCAGAGAGAGGTGTCATTTCCAGGGTTCCTACTGAGTCAGTGTATATGCTATGCGTTGCCTCTTTGCCAAGGCCAGGGTGTACTGGGCATGCCTCCTTCTGCCTACTGGTGCAGGCTCAGGTTGTTCCTCCTCTGAGTCATGCTGTACTTGTGCAGGCCTTGGCAATGGTGGGGGGCTGTTTGGCCCTGCCCCATGTTGTTCCTGCTGCAGCTGTTTCTGCAGGATCATATTGTGTAGCATGGCACATACCATGACAATTTGGGTACATGTAGTTGGTGAGTACTGCAAGGCTCCATCAGATGTGTCCCGGCACCAGAACCATGACTTGAGCATCCCAAACACATGCTGAATTATGTTTCTTGTTTGTGCATGTGCCTCATTAAGGAGTTCTTGTTTGGGTGTGTGTGCATTTCTGATGGGTGTCATCAGCCACGGCTCCAGTGTGTATCCATCATCCCCCACTAGGTGATCATCAGGGATATCCCCATTGGCAAATCTCTGGTACAGCTGCATCAGATGCCAGATGTAGGAATCGTGATAGCTTCCAGGGCAGCCTGCACACACATTCATTATTATGCCCTGGGCATCGAACATGATCTGGCAGTTGATGGAGGGGAAGCCCTTGTGGTTGATGTAGACCCTACCCCACACACCGGGTGGTGCTTTGATGTGTATGTGCGTGCAGTTTATTGCACCCACTACCTCAGATTATTCTGCTATCTGGTGGAAAAGATGCATATTGCTGGCCAATGCCTCACAGGAATTGGGGTAATATACGTGCTTACCGACATGTGCTGACATGGCATCCAGGAACTGGTGCAGTACCCTGGATGCTGATGCCTGGGAAATCTCCATCATATCACCAGTTGGTCTCTGGAAGGTACCTGTAGCTAGTATTCTTAGGCCAACACATATCTTTGTATCCACTGGGATGAGTTCCCCTCTGTTGGTTCTGTGTGTGAGGCGTGGCCGGCACAGCTCAACAATTTGCTGCAGGAGGTCTCTATCCACCCTATAGCACTCCGCTATCTCCAGCTCATGTAGCCCCTGGTAGGTTTCCTTGGGACTGTACGCTCTTCACTGTCTCCTCACTGTGGGTTGCTCAGCAGCATTCACAACATCACCACCCTCAGCACCTTGCACATGTTGGTTTATGATAGCAAGAGCAGCCCCTAAAATTTTGTCTGACTTTAAAGTTTTTAAGCTTTCCCTCTTTGTATACTGCAGTGTTGCAGAGTTCTTTGGAAAAAACAGGGAGGAATGCTGTTTGCAGAGTTTAAAGTGCTGGGCTGGGCTGGGCTAGTCTGCTACCTGTGTAATTGGCTGATTCTGGTATATTTTACCTGGCAGCTCTGCTAGTTCTCCTTGGTTAACTTCTTACTACTTCTTTTCCTTCCTTTTCCCTTTCTGTTTCTGCCCAGGGCAGCGCCGCACAAACAAGTGCACACACACGCACACGCTGTGTGCACGTTTGCAAGAAATTTCAGATATATTCACGGTATACGCCTTTGGTTTCTGGTTTTCAAAAAGGACAACTGTAGACACGCCTCTTGTAATCCTGAGCAACTCAGGGCAAACACAAGACACTGTGCTCCAATAAGCTTACAGCCTTTCTGACACACACCCTCATGATGTTACCTATATTCTACTCTACTACTCCCCTACTCCTACACTTACACTCTTGGGACATGGCTCACATGCTGGGGAAAATTGGGATTCACTATCCTTATCCTCATTTGCATAGGATTGCCTACTAATGCATGGTTACATCTCTCACACTGAGCTTCCCCCCTTAGCAACCACTACTCAGTGGCCATGTTGTCTTCAGCCTGCCATTCACCTGCATGGCAGGATAAGCTTTTTAGTGAAAATGGCTATTTTTGGCTCTTTTTAAATTATTTTCTGTTGTTTTAAAACGCCGCACATTTGTGTGGTGCTGCACTATGCTTAAACATCGGAGATGGGGGAAAAAAAGTTACATTTTAATAATTTTAAACATTTATAACTGCTAATGGCCTTATATTTGGCCATTGGCATGCTTCCTCAACTGTATGCATCCTTTATTTGGAGCTGTCATAGCTCCGTTTAGCTATTTGCAGAACGGTACTCCATTACCAATGGAGTACATTTCTGCAGATAACACTAATCTTCCACGGACAGGTTAGTGTTTCCTGGATTACAAATTTACCTCATTTGCATGGCTTTCACCAGCAAATGAGGTAATTTGCATAACATGACGCTGTCTGTGCAAGAGTAGTTTTAGCAGCTCTTGTGCACGCCCCTGCCGGCTGTTCCTGGATTGCACGGCAGACATATTACCTGTTTGATGTCTTACACTACTCTACAACTCTGTGCAAGCTTTTGTAAATCCGGCCCATAGTTATTTTCAAAATATTAGTTAAATAGTTTTCAAAATATTATGGAAAAATTGGCAATTACATAAAGTACATGACCCATGTCAGACATAATCTCAACATCACTTGTTGCAAAACTGGTTTATTATCCACATAAACAACAAGATAAGTGAGATATGCAAACATATATGGGGATCAGAGCTGGACATTTTAGGATTCTTACAAAGTTTCATAGTCAACACACCAAAATTATATGCAAATGTGAAATTAATACAATTGCCTTGTACTATGTGTGTTCATATTTCTGCATAGTTACTCTCTCCTACAAAACACCATCTTAATTCACAAGTGAGCTACTTATATCATGAGCTTCTGAAAGTTTATCATTCTAATTCATTCCTTGCTGTATTAGTCACTAGCAATATAGCCCTACATTAAGTTCAGATAATTTTATCTAACTTAAAAGAACCTAAGTATACAGTTTCCCTATAAAAATATCAGCAAATGCACAGTATTATTGATATGTTCAGCTCATATGTTGCTTTGAAATTGTGGTGAATCAAAATTGTACCCCTAACACAGAATTTCATACAGCACTGGGCAAAGGTGCAGTGTGGGTAACTGGCTTGTACTATATGATACAGTATAAATAGTATCAGCTCTCCAGGCAAACAAAGCAGATATATTTGCAGATCAAGAAAAACAGACAAGTTTATTTAAATATGGTCAAGTCAGGATAATATGCTCCTGAAGATTAATTAGTTACTGAAACACTAAAATATACACACATTCATACACACACACACACACACACACACACACACACACACACGCACACACGCACACACGCACACACGCACACATACACACGCTGAGTGAATTGTGATTTGTGTGAATCACATATGGTTGAAAGAAAGTTTTACCTAGTGTATGTAAGTAGGACTGTGCAAGAAATTAATTTTTGAATGAAAACATGGTAGTTGTGAAGATGTACAAGAATGTGTTATATCAGTTATTGTGTATGTGCTAGGGTTTATAGGTTAGGGTAATATTAAGGTTTATGTAATGGGTTAGGTTCAGTGTTGTGCATGTCTGGTGTTTTAAGGGTGTTTTGTGTACTTTTGTCTTGAGCAGTGATGCTGTTAAGGAAAGGGGTTTTAGTAGTGTCATGTGAAGGGTTGGGTTCAGCACATATGGGTAAGGTGGTATGCTGGGAACCATCTTAACAGTACCACTTATAATAGTTCAGTGTTTTGTAGCTGTGGTTTACTGATATAGGCCTTTTTAGTGGGAGAAAGGCAGTTAATATTTTTTTGTAATTCACTCTTAGTGATCATTTGTTAATTAACGGTTTTGTGATTGTCTCTATCATATTCTACCATTTTTTTGTTCTCTCTTTTGTGAATTCAACCCTTCATTACAGAATTATTTCAACATCATCATCACCATCAACCCACTTTTTCCAATTTTTTCTATGGGGTTGGGGTATCAACTATCACCCTCTGTCTTGATTCATTGCCACTCTCTTACCTTCTTCAACAGTCATGCCTGATTGTCGCAGGTCTTTTCTCACAAAAACATCCACATTTTTGCTGGATGCCATTGTTTCCTTTTGCCTTTCTCCTGTCTATTCCAAATCTTATTCACTAGATTGTTATCTGCTATTCTGCATATGTACCAAAACCACTGAAATCTGTTCTCTTTGACCTTTGTTGCAACTGAAGCTACTCGACATCTGCTTGATGTCCTCATTTCATCTGTCCCACAGTGTGCATTCTATCACCCCTTCCAGGCACTTCACCTCCATCACCTCTAGCTTCCTCAACTGCTCTGTCTTTACTGCCCAGGTTTCGGTATCACACAGTAGTATTGGTCATGCCACTGTTTTGTACACCTTACTTTTAAGTTTCTTTGTCATTCTTCTGTCACATACTACCCCTAACCCTTTGAGCCAGTTGGCTATAGCACCTCTGATTCTAGCTTTGCCCTCCTCATTCAGAAGTCCCTTGTCCTCAACCACCCAGCTATGCCAGGGAGAGTAGGGCAGTGTATGTGTAACATATGCCAGCATAACTAGCTAGAGTTTTGTAAAGAATTTTATGTGATTTGAATATCAAACTGATTTGTACAGATGCTTGTGTTAAAACGTATTTGTAAAGTTGCTTGTGTTAAAAATGTATTAACAGTGTGTCTTGCAGGACAGAAAAGAGCTATACATGTATGTCAGACTGTACTGTAACTGATGAAATGTATACATGTTAACAGGGGGTGCTGGAAGAGAAGGGGTTAAGCTCATCCCAGCTAAACTTAAGAAAAATAGTCTGAAATTAAATGACTTGGCATAGACCATAAAGATTTAATCTCACAGGCCTGAATGCAACCAGAGATGCAATGTCTGGCCTGGGATCCTGCTCTTATTGTCCTTAGTGGTGAACTAATTGCTACCATGAGGTATCAGAGAATGGCTGTTTACTCTCTGCAGGAAGGATGAAAGGGTTGGAATTGTTTTACATTCTTCAGGTGCTGTTATAAGTCTTAACAAATTTCTAGGTGTGTATTATGACCCATCTGTGCCAGATCCTGGCTCAAGTTTCTAGTGAGGGGGTACTGTGGGAACCTAGAGTCAGGTGGCTAAATGTGATGTCATTCTGTAGCCAGCACTGAAATTGTATTTAGACACTAGTGATAGATGTGATAGAAGCACTCAGCACTCTGTTTTGGAATGGACAAGACCACTCACCCACTTCATCTTGCCTTGCTTTAGTTAACTAGGGAACAGTAAGTCTTGAGTCAGTTAGGAAAATATAGTGAGATTAGCTAAAAGTATTCCCCCGGATTCACGAATCCTCCGTGTAAGACTTAATAAGTCTTACTCGGAGGCTGCAGTTGAATGGTATGATGTCAGCGTGCCATGAATATTCATGAGGGGACGCTGACTCAACCATAACTCCTACACGGACCGAGTATGAAAGCAGGGGGAGTGTCCGACTGCCGAGCAGTCTAAATGTCCATGCCCCTGCAAGTGTAGTAAAAGCAAAATGTCAACACACAAGAGTGAGTTCGCTCAAATATACTTGCACCCAACACCACACACCCTGACACTGTAAACCCCCATCACAGTTATAAAAAGTAAAATATTTATTTATTTTTTTTAAATCCATGATATAGCTGCCCGTATTTGCGTGTGTGTGTGTGCGCGGGTGTGCCCATTGCTTAGCTATGGTTAGCAATTCCGACATGGAAGAGCATAAGAAAGAATGTTTATGCAAATCACACCAAATTGCAATATCGTAATGGTAGAGCGTATGCACAAAGAGGAGGCATTCACGGTTCGAGTCCCACTACTCCCCTTCTTATTTATGTTTTAAATCAGCCCGCTCGGCCTTCCTGAGAACACTGGAAAATATGAAGGTCTCTCCAAGCACTATTATATTGGGTGACTTCAACTACCCAAACATAAACTGGGAGCATTACTCTAGCTACAACACCCTAGCCCAAAGGTTCCTAGAAGTTATAAACTCAAATGCTATGGAACAACTTGTTACCCCTCCCACAAGAGGGTTAAACATGCTGGACCTGATCATCACCAACATGGGGACTCAATGCTCCAGACCAGAAGTGTATCCCTCACTGGTAAGATCAGACCATAAACTAATCTCACTGGATATTCACATCCTGACTCCACCCCCTGCCCTGAAAACCACAGTGAAAAACTTTCTAAAGCAAATTTCACACTCCTCAAAACCGAGGTGGAATCCTTCAAAGCCCCCGGGCCTGTGGAAAATATGGCCCAGACCGCAGAATCCTTTATAAACGCATTCTATGAACACCTTCAGGAATGCATGGATCATGCAATCCCAAATAAAACCAAGACCCAATCCTCCAAAGGCAGACGTCCTGTCTGGTGGACTCCATCCATAAACAAACTATACAATAGAAGGAGGAAGCTACTACATGATAGTGCAAAATCCCAAAAAGGGAAGGCATCTCTGATCAGTATTAGCAAAAAACTACGGGCACTCATAAAACCGTCTAAGGCCAGCTTCGAAAGAAAAATTGCACAGGACACTAAGAATAATCACGAGGCTTTCTTTAGTTATGCTAGGAACCTGGTTGGGAATTCCCAGATATGCTAAGAATTAGTCCAAAATAACAAAAAATACACCGAACCCACAGAAATTGCCAACATCCTAACTGACAGGTTCAGTGCAAACTTCTCCCCCCCTCCCCACCAAAAGGGCAAATATCTATCCCAGCAGAGTGCTGCCCCCCTGACATCTCAGATGTTCAGGTAAGAGCTGCCCTCTTCAAAGCAAAAAACACAGCATCAATGGGACCAGACGGTGTCCCGGGCTGCATCCTACATGAACTCCAAGAAGAGCTAAACCCAAACATAAAACTACTTTTCAATCTCAGCCTTACTACAGGATATGTACCCAAAGAGTGGCGTACAGCAACAGTGGTCCCTCTCCACAAAGGTGGTGCCTCAATGGATCCTGGAAACTATAGCCCCATAAGCCTGACTAGCTTGGTCTGCAAAGCTATGGAAAGGATCATCATGGACCTCATAAATAAAGATATTGGGGACCTACAGACACTGGATCCTACCCAGTTTGGCTTTGTTAAGGGCAGATCCTGCCTCTTAAATTTCTTTGAAACAGTCACCAAGGCCATTGACGAGGGAAAGGTGGTCCACACAGCCTACCTGGACCTCGCAAAAGCCTTTGATACAATACCCACTGGCATTATAGATAAGCTCACCAGCTTAAATATAAACCCCTATGTCACTAGATGGGTTGCAAACTGGCTTAAGGACAGAACCCACATGGTTAGAATTGCTGGAGCCATGTCAGACTCCAAGCCAGTTACAAGTGGTGTCCCACAAGGCTCAGTCCTGGGACCTCTCTTGTTCGGTATATATTTCTCGGAGGTGGAGGCCAACATGGAAGGACTGTGGCTGACCAAGTTTGCAGATGACTGCAAACTGGGCACCATAATCGACTCTCCAGCTGACTCAAGCATCCTCCAAAAGGGCCTCAGAGAAACAGACAACTGGTGCCAGAGCCATGGCCTCAAGCTAAACGCCAAAAAGTAAAACGATAAACCATAAAAACCAAAGTAGGATGAAACAGGAATCCGGGACGCCAATTATATCTTCCAACCACACACCATCTTTATTAAACAACTGGTTTTAGCGCTTTCATCTCAACATAGAGACTTCATCAGAAACAAAAATTCTTAATTAACAACCATCTTATATAGTGTTTCTAATTAATGACATCACAAAAAACTATAAACTTTTAAAGCAATAAGGACAATAGAAACCTATACTTTAAAATCACAATCTGTTATAAAACTAATACTTGTATTGACACAATGGGTCTTATAACATTAAAAAAGTGTACTAAGTGCAATATTTCATAAAGTATTTGACCTTTCTATTAAAAAGGTACCAAGGAAACAGATTCATTTAACCCAGGAGGATACATGGAAGCCAGTCTAAACTGCCACTGACTTTTTTTCTTTTTCAAAAGATTTTTCAAAAGATTTTTCCAATAGAAAGGTCAAATACTTTATGAATTATTGTATGAGAATAACAATATTATTTTGTTTTGTCTTATATTTAAAGTATTCTTATGACCTAATGAAACAAACAGCACTTACTATGAGATTTTAAATAGACCATCTCAAATAGACAATTTTGAAACAATCTTCAGTATTTATTTATTTTTTGGTATATGGTATAAATTTTAATAGTTTTAAGTTTAAATACAATAACATATATTTTTTAATATGCACTTAGTATACTTTTTTAATGTTATAGGACCCATTGTGCCAATACAAGTATTAGTTTTATAACAGATTGTGATTTTAAAGTATAGGTTTCTATTGTCCTTATTGCTTTAAAAGTTTATAGTTTTTTGTGATGTCATTAATTAGAAACACTATATAAGATGGTTGTTAATTAAGAATTTTTGTTTCTGATGAAGTCTCTATGTCGAGATGAAAGCGCTAAAACCAGTTGTTTAATAAAGATGGTGTGTGGTTGGAAGATATAATTGGTGTCCTGGATTCCTGTTTCATCCTACTTTGATTTTTATGGTTAAACGCCAAAAAGTGTATAGTCATCCCCTTTGGCAAAAACAAAGTGCCCACAAATTACCACATAGGTGGTAATCCATTAAGTACAGAAGAAGTAATTAGGGACCTGGGCACCCAAGTTGATAGCAATCTCTCATTTGACAACCACGTGGCCAAAGTGGTTAGAAAAACATTTTATATAGCCCACCTAATCATGAAGGGATTCACATCTAGATCAGGGGATGTCATCGTGCCTCTTTACTCATCCCTCATCAGGTCCATAATTGAGTACAATGCCCCTTTTCGGATGTACCTTACCAGGCACCTGCAGCAACTGGAAAGACCCCAAAAGTACTTCACCGAGAGGATCAAAGGGCTCAAACAGATGCCATATGCTGCCCAGTTAAAGAAACTCCAGCTCTTCTCAGTGGCATACCGCCTGCTCAGAGGCGATCTGTGCCTGACTTATAAAGCCATGTCTAACCCGAAATTAATGGACATGCTGCACCTCAGAAAATCCAAATCCCATCGAGCTACGCGCTCGAGAGACTTGAACCTCAGCACTGAAACAAATAGGACATGCTGGAGGGACAGATTCATAACCCAGAGGCTCCCTTCACTCTGGAATAAAATCCCAGTCCAGGTTAGGCAGAGTCCCTCATTGACTCTCTTCAAGAGGAATCTTGAAGAGTGGATGGGAGATTGTAGGATTACCCTGGGTATCACTTCTGTGTCACTGTTAGACAGAGGCACAGTATACTAACCTCAAAAAGGGGCATAGCAAAATTAATTTAAAATGGGTGGCGAAAGCCAAACACACTCTGGCTAGGCTTATAAATGCCCTAGGGCAGATAGCCTAGTATGAACCTATGAACCTATGAAATAATACCAGACATATATGATTAAAATATTATTAAAAGCAGTGAAATGACCAATGTATCAGTGAACAAAATATATATTTTTAAAGGATCCAGATATATAATAGCCTACCATTAAGCAGCGCTTTACCCAGCTTAACAGAGGTGCCCATAGTTTAATAGCCCTTTACCCAACTAAGCAGAGGTGCCCATCATTTAATAGCGCTTTACCCAGCTAAACAGTGTTGCCCATACTTTAATAGCACTTTACCCAGTGCAATAGAGTTGCCCAAAGTTTAAAAGTGCTTTACCTAGCACAATGTGTTTGCGCAGACGTGCGTGCCGTGCCAACCAGGGCACCGTAGGGCACCGAGGAGCAACATAGAGCAAAGTTGCTTAAATGCAGCCACACCCCCTAGCCTGTCTGGACAGTATGAAAATAAAATGAATGACAAGGTTCAAACCCAGAACTCTGTGCATCAGAAGCAAAGTACAGAACCACTAAGCCATGACAACATAGGGGAAACATCCACTGTTAACATTCATATACTTACGAATGATAGTTTAACCATTACTAAGCAGGTCTGCAGTCAGCCGAGAATTTTACAAAATGGCCAATCACATAAAAGTGTGGGAAATGCGGCATATTTAAGCCCCACAGGTGGGAATACATGCCATAACTGATTGTAGCTCACATCTGCAGTTAGAATGTCAGGTGTCGGAGAGGGAACATGCTTCCGAGTGCAACGTTGGAGCATCAAGGAGTCCAAATACATGGTTTGGCTCCTTGTCCACCATCACAAGTCAAGACTCCTGCAGGGCCAGTTCCAAGGGATGGAGTACAAGGCAGAGGCTTGGAACCAGTTAGCTCATGGCCTCACCAGTGCCACAGGCGTTCCTCGGACTGGTGAGCAGGTCCGTCACCACCATGCAGACCTGATGAGATGAAAGCAGGACTACCTGAACCAGTGGATACAGGAGGCCCATGGGATGCGGGATGCCCCACAACCGAGTATGTAGCCATGGAATGCAGTATGTAAGAATTGATAATGGAGTTTGTATAATGGATAGGTATGTCTCAATATCCCCTCATTTACTTTACAGCTGCAGGTGACCGTGCTATGAATCAGCAAGCCTATGCTGATAGGCTGCTAAGGCTGCACCACCAGGCAGGTTAGTGATTTTTCTGCATGTATTGTTATATAAAATATGGGAGAGAGCATGAAAGAAAGTGTTGTAGTCCAATAATACAGCCATAGAATTGCCTGAATAAGTCCTCTGCATGTACTGTCAGATAAAAATGTCAGAGAGGCAGAAAAAGAGTGCAAAAACCCATTAAGAAAGGTAACATATGTCTGGAATAATATCTCTGCAGGCACTGTCATATAAAATAAGTGAGTGAGCCTGAAAAAAGAGTGTGCTAACCTATTAATAAAGGTATAATATGTCTTGAACATGTCTGCCATATAGACTGTTAAAACAAATAAAGGAATGAGCCTGTGGAAAAGTGTGTAATGTCATTAATAAAGGTCTAAAACCCAGAGTGTGTCTGTGTCACAGAGTCTGAAATGCTGTTGTACCCTTGCATTATACAAACAGTACTGTTTGAAAAGGTACTGGCAACCCAGAGTTGTGCAGTCCCATATAAAGTGAGTGATGGAAGTGCTAGTAGCTGTGAAACATATATACAGTCCGCAACAGTCAGTTACCGGCTGGCATGAATAAGTAAAACTGGCACATGTGTAGCATGTTATATTTTCCCCAAAAATGTGAGTGTGTGTCAAGAAATGCAGGGTTCTGTATAAATCGAAGTGAAAATGTCATGTGAAAACATCCCAGATATGTAGATAAAGAAATATAAATGCAATCAAGAAATATGTAGCAGTAACATCTGCATCCTGGACAGTTAGTTTGTCAGATATAGGTCAGGCATATATTGAACTAGCCAAACCCATTACACAACCTAATGTATGGTGGCAAGTGTAATAATACATGTAGGGGATATACACTTGCAGTCACTAGGAATGTAGTGTAGATGAAAAAGTCATTAAAAGATGTTAACCAAGGTATTTTCTACACCCTACTGTATGTGCATAAACCATGCAATTCCACATCTCAATGGGTATGTGCAATCTTAAATATTTGTTGGGACATATGTCCTATTGTTCTATAAATATTTGCATTCACGTTGATGCATGTGCCCTGTTTGAACACCACAATCATGGTGGCCTGTTGCTGCCAAACATCCCTGCATGCTGTTGGAATAACCACTGTGGTTCAATATATGCATGTGTTATGCTTGCTGTTCAACTGTTGTACCCTTGGTGTGTTGGGTTAATGGGAATACTATTGCATGCTGTTACAACTAATCTGGAATGCTGTTTTGCTTATGTTGTAATTAAACACACCTAATCACAAAACGTATGGGAATGCCGGTCCCAGTGGACCCACCTGTCCCTCCTCATCCGGTGAGTGCACCTGGCACCAGCAGATCTGGTGCACAGCCCGGGCTCCCCTCCTCCGTTGGTCCTGTGCCACCTTCGGGTGGAAGCGCTGCAGGGGATGGGGCTCATCTCCCCGTTGCAAGCATGGGTGGTGAAGGGCCACCTGTCACCCTTTGAAGCGTCCAGGTTGTGGTGCATAGGGAGATCCAGCGTTCAGTCACTGATCCCCTATGCCAGCTTGAGGCGAGAGTGGCATGTCTCATGGGTGAGCCTGCCCGTCCTACGCAGCCCCCAGCACAGCCACCCTCGGGGCTGTGAAGGTGCAGTGGTGACTGCCTATGGGTGGGGATCTCAGTTCCACTGTTACCATCTGTGGGCTTATGGGCTTGCAATTTCCAAACAACCTTCCCCGTCAATTGTGTTCACCCACCCCATGTGTCAAACTTCACCTCTGTATGCATGTTCTTTGTCTTGTCTGTTTACCTCCCCAACCTATCTCCCCAAATATACCTACATCCCCTACCTCACATTCCACTCTCACCTGAAAAAAAAAATAAAAAAAGGGCAATCTGTTCCCACAAAAAAATTATGCCCAATACATGGCTGCCCATTTTGCACACATGTCCGCTGGACATGGAAACTGATAATTATAATTGGCACTACAACATACTCTGTTGTCCTCACCCCTCTCTCAGGGGTGGAAAGTTGCAAATTTCTCACCACATTACGAACATATGCACAGCTGTTGCTGGTAAAGAAATGGGCAGCTATGGGCCTTCCCTACACCATTCCTGCACATACCAGCTGGTTTCCCTACTACTGTCTTTCCCTCTTTGTGCCCCCTTTTTCACCACTTTCCCATCTCCCCATTTTCTTTTCTTTCAAAGAAATTAGCGTGGGGGTTAGCGGGACCAAGCACTTTTAAGCAGTAGTTAGCGGGGGTGCGCGAGTGTGAGCTTGTGTGCGCTTAGCTCAGCATCACTAAGTGTCACGCAAACCCGCGCAAACCTGCTTACAACTGCTTAAAAGTGCCTTAGTCACTCTGTATGACAGGGCCTTTGTATTGTTCAAGCAGCAAAATAGAATACACCTGTCAGTTTCGAACCCCAGACGTTGGGCTCACCAGTCTGCATGAAGTACCACTATACCACAGCAGATATACAATAACTTGGTGCTGAAAGAAATATATCATGCATTACAATGAGTGAATGTAAAGGGAGAATAGGAATGGCATAACACAAATCATGTTCTGTGGCCCTTAACCAACAAGTGTTGTGGAATTGCATGACATGACTGTGAAAAGAGAACCAGCCATGCTAGTAGGGAATAATGTTACAGTAGCACCTTACAAAACCCCACACAGTATCAGAGCAGGATAAACACTGGCATATTTGAAGAGGTCAGAGGCCAGACCTCCCAACTGTGACTGGTTTACAGGGATATCCCTGATTTGCAAACAAATGTTAGCTGTGCCCCTCAGACTCCCTGTGAAATGTAGTAGCAGTAGGCAGAAAGGTGGGGAATCCCACTTAATGATAAATGTCAATAAGTGAGAGTAGACACTGCTTGCACATCAGAAAAGGTGTAGTAATACATATGCTCAGAATCCAGAGATGAGACATATATCAACTTTGTGACTGAGACAACAGCGTCCACAGCAAACAAGTATGGTCTCCACCTTGTAAAACTGAAAGGGCTATGCCTACCTAACCTATCATTTTATAGCAGTGTCCTGAAATCACAGAGAGAACTGCAATTACCACACAGCAGGCTGCATGCAATTACTAAATGGTGAGCACCAATTGGTGCAGAGGCCATCACATGTACATGTGCAGATACCTAGAAAAGCAGCCCATATCTGCTGTCCACACATGCAATAATATCATTGCACCAACTGGGGGAGAGAGAGAGAGAGAGACAGACAGAGACAGACAGACAGACAGGCGGATACAAACAGGCAGTAGGAGACAGACACTGAAAACAAAGAGCAACACAGAGAGGAAACCAAAACCAAAAAAAAAAAATACAACACCTACAACAGATGGAGGTGAGGAATAGAAAGGTAAGGTATGTAACAGATATGTATTTGCTGACATCCGAAAGATGTGTCTGAAGGGTACCCTACATACTGTGAATCATCCATATGTGGCAGCAGTCTGTATCTATATGTACATGCACATTTGCATAGGGCAAGGGACATACTGCAACTGTTAGTGAAGGCTGGACATATGTATGTTGTTGAAGGCTGCTATGTGCACATATGTATGTAGGTTGTAGTGTGTGGCATTGCAGACAGCAAACATTGCCGGTATATGTCATGTGGTGATTAAATGCTGTGGGACTGAGCTACAGGCAGTGAGGCCTGCTACAGCTATACGGTCTGAGGACAGCAGAATGCATTCTGCACAACATTGTGCAATAGTATTACATAACCGTATGTCTCACAACTGTTGCATAATTGACATCCCACCATGAAAGGTGGGCAGTATATGTGCCTATATGTGCAGCTATATGTACAGCAATGGATGTTTAGATGTATGTGTAAATATATATATATATATATATATATATATATATATATATATATATATATATATGTGTGTGTGTGTGTGTGTGTGTATATATATATATATATATATATATATATATATATATATATAGATATATATATATTCCGAATGGGGTGTTGTACTCAATCATTGGTCTGATAAGTGAAGAGTACAGGGGTACAATGACCTCTCCTGATCTGGATGTGAAGCCCTTCATGATCAGGTGGGCAATGTAGAAGGTCTTCCTAACCACTTTGGCAATGTGAGTGTCAAAAGAGAGGTTACTGTCAACTTGGGTCCCCAGGTCCCTGATAACTTCTTCCGTGTTTAATGGATTACCACCTATGTGGTAATTAGGGGTTACCTTGTTTTTCCCAAAGGGTATGACTATACATTTTTGGCATTTAGCTTAAGGCCATGGCTCTGGCACCAGTTATCCATTTCTATGAGACCTCTCTGGAGGATGTCTGTGTCTGATGGAGTGTCAATTATGGTGCCCAGTTTGCAGTCATCTGCAAATTTTGTCAGCCACAATCCCCTATGTTTGCCTGCACTTCAGAAAAATAAATGCCGAACAAGGGGCCCAGGACTGAGCCCTGTGGGACACCGCCAGTGACCGGCTTAGAGTCTGACATGGCACCAGCAACTCTAATCCTGTGTGTTCTGTCCTTGAGCCAGTTTGCAACCCATCTTGTGACATATGGGTTTACATCTAAGCTGGTGAGCTTTTCTATGATGCCCGAGTGGGGTATTGTGTCAACGCTTTGCTAGGTCAAGGTAGGCTGTGTGAACTGCCTTACCCTCATCAATGGCCTTAGTGGCTGTTTCAAAAGTCGGCCAAGTTCAAGAGGCAGGATCTGCCCTTGACAAAGCCAAATTGGGTAGGATCCAGTGTCTGTAGGTCCCCAATGTCTTTATTTATGAGTTCCATTATGTTCCTCTCCATAGCTTTGCAGACAAGGCTCGTCAAGCTTATGGGGCGGTAATTTCCAGGGTCCGTAGAAGCACCGCCTTTGTGGAGTGGGACTACAGTTGCCGTACGCCATTCTTTGGGTACGTATCCTGTAGTAAGGCTAAGATTAAACAGCAGCCTAATGTGTGGGTTTAGTTCCTCATTGAGTTCGTGTAGCACACAGCCGGGGACACCGTCCGGTCCCATTGATGCTGTGTTTTTTGCTTTAGAGAGAGCAGCTCTCACCTGGGCATCTGAGATGTTTGGGAGGCTAGACTCTGGTGGGATAGATATTTCTCCTTTGGGGGGGGAGGGAGGGGAGAAATTTGCACTGAGCCTGTCTGCCAGTACGTTGGCAATGTCTGTGGGTTCAGTGATTTTTTTATCATTTTGGACTAATTCTGAGCATATCTGGGAGTTTCCACCCAGGTTTCTAACATAGCTAAAGAAGGCCTTATGATTGTCTTTTGTGTCATTAGCGATTTTTCTCTCAAAGTTGGCCTTGGATGATTTTATGAGTGATCGTAGTTTTTTGCTAGTACTGATCAGAGATGCCTTCCCTTTTAGGGATTTTGCTCTGTCATGTAGTAGCTTTCTCCTCTTGTTGTAGAGTTTGTTTATGGCTGGGGTCCACCAGACTGGGCGCCTGCCTTTGGTGGAAAGGGTTTTGATTTTATTAGGGATTGCTTGATCCATACATTCCTGGAGGTGCTCGTAGAAGGCATTTGTAAGGGTTTCAGCAGCGTGGGTTGTGGTTTCCACTGGCTCAGGGGCCTTGAAGGATACCACTCTAGTCTTAAGAAGTGTGAAGTTTGCTTTTGAGAAGTTCTTCACTGTGGTCTTTTTTGCTGGGGGTGGGGGCGGGATGTGGATCTCCAATGAGATTAATTTATGGTCTGATCTCACCAATGAGGGATATACTTCCGGTGTGGAGCATTTTGTCCCCATGTTTGTGATGATCAGGTGTAGTATATTTTCTCCTCTTGTGGGAATGGTGACTAGTCGTTCCATAGCATTTGAGTTTATGAACTCCAGGAACCTTTGGGCTAGGGTGTTGGGGCTTGAGTAATGTTCCCAGTCTATGTTTGGGTAGTTGAAGTCACCCAATATGATGGTGTTTGGAGAGACATTCATACTCTCCAGTGTCTTCAGGAAGGCTGTGTGGGTTTCCTGAGTTTGAGAAGGTGGTCTGTAGCATGCTATAAACTGTAGGGCAGTTTTACCTATGGTTAATTGCACCTGGATGGTCTCCGATGCTTCGTGCGTTGCCACTAACCTGGAGGTGTGGGTATCCTTTATGAATATGGATACTCCCCCTCCTTTTGTGGTTCGGTCCGGATTTTGGAGCCGGAACGCATGATATGAGGTATAACCTGATAGTGCTGGGGTGCTCTCAGGAGCCTTGAACCAGGTTTCAGTCACAGCACAGACATCGATGTTCTCCATACTGAGGAGGGCTCCGAGGGCGTGCATCTTGAGGTTTAGACTTCTGGCATTGAGCATTATTACCCTTAGTTTTTCTCCATTTTTGTTTTCTAGGGCGGTAGGTTTATCATTTGAGCCTTGCCTAGAAAAGGCACTATGGGGGTGGCAAGAGCCTTTGCCAATATCCGAAGCCCAGGGTGACAGGTGCAAGCCATCCCTTGTGAAGCAGCGTGGCTTGTCAAGCATGTCATCCCAGGCAGACAGACATTGGATCCCCTTAGAATGACACCAGTAATTAAGCCAATTATTAAAGCTGATCATTTTGTCTCTGTATTGTGGCATCATTCTGTGTGAGGGTAGGATACTGCTCAGGGTCAGGGTCATACCGGCCTGGGCTACATAATCTGAGAGCTCCTCTATGTCTCTTTTCATGTAGTCCAGGGAGGTACGTCTCAGGTCGTTCACACCGGCATGGACAATGACTGAGTCATACTTGTACTTGCTGTGGAGTGACCTGAGTGCTTGTGTTATGTGGCGGATTCTAGCACCTGACAGGCAGCTTACTGTGATCTTTTCCTTGTTCAGTCTGGTGAGTGGGACGTCGGTGTGTCTGACTATGGAGTCACCTATAACAAGTGTGTCTGGCATTGTGTTTGGCCTTAAGGGCTGTGACTGTTTAGCACACTGACTTTGAGAACTATGTGTTGCATGTCTTATGTCTTGAGGTGGCAGTTGCTTGGGTGTCTGCTTTGGAGGCCTCTGTAGTTTTGGTAGATTTTGATCAGTGCCTCCAGTATGTCTTTGTGTGTTTATGTGTTTGTTTTGCAGTTGTGATAGTTCTATGTGAAACTGGGTTTGTGGTGTGCGTGGTTTCCTTCTCCTCCTGTCTGGTCTTGCCAGTCCTGAGTTGAGAGAGCTCAGCCTCCAGTTTGGCTATATAGTTGCATCTCTCACATGTATTTGTGTTTTGTGGGAGAAGGAGGTTGTCTGTGTACATGAGGCAATTGTAACATTGCCTCAAGATGCCCAGATTCACCAGCTGAACAGGAGAGGACGCTAGCAACTGACCCTTCGACATGCTAGAAAAAGTGAAAAAGTTTGCTGTGTAACTGAGTCAGAAGGGACCTATAGGGAAATGGATACTCAAGGGGATTCTAGGCTAATGTAGTACTTTGTTTAGTATATAAGTACTTTACCTATATAAAAATGCTTTAGGAGCAAGTGCTGAGCTTTTGAGATAGAGAATAGACTGTTTAGATTGCAAGTAGAGAAGTTCTAAGGGAAAAATTGAAGAGCAGACTTTACGGAGCCAGAAATAGTTTAACCTTGTTTAACTGGCGCTGCCCGATGGTGCTCTAGGGACAAATAAGCTGCTCAGTGCTCCCCACTCCCACTGGTGAACAAAGAAGCTTCCCTTTATCCAAATAAGGATATGGAATAGCACAGGAACCAAGCCAAAGCCCAGAGATCAGCAAACTCTGAAGACTGGACTATTCTAGTTCAGTAAGGCGGGAAAACAAGTTTTTTTTTTTTTTTGCAGAAAACAGAGGAAAAACAGACAGTAAATGCTATAAATGCTTTTAAATGGCTAGTGCACTTGAGTGTGTTAGCCTACAGGTAAAATTAAGCAACAAATAACTTTTTAAAAGTGCAAAACAGTTAATCAACACAAAAACAGTTTAAATAGAATGCAGAGCTGTATAAACAGGTGAAAATGCAGTCGCTAAGCAGTAAATAATCAAAAAGCCAGAAAAAAATACTTAAATCAAGAAAAAGTCACTCTTTTGCTCTCTGCTGCTTGTAGAACTCTGCAGGACACCACGAGGAGCTGTGCTGAGTTGAATACAAGCAAAAAAGCGCGCTAAAGCGGGCTTTATTACAGGGGGCTGAAAAAAGCTAGGAACTGACCCAAAATGGCCAATAGACTACAAGTTTCTGGCTGAAACCACTCCTCTAGGGACAAATAGGCCACTCAGTGCTCCCCACTCCCACTGGTGAACAAAGACGCTTCCTTTTATCCAAATAAGGATATGGAATAGCACAGGAACCAAGACAAAGCCCAGAGATCAGCAAACTCTGAAGACTGGACTATTCTAGTTCAGTAAGGCGGGAAAACAAGATTTTTTTTTTTTGTTTTGTTTTTTTTTGTGGGGATATATATATATATATATATATATATAATTATAGATATATAGCTCTATATATAGATATATACATATATACATATAAAGATAGATATAAATATATGTAGATATATATAGATATATATATATGGATATATATATATTGATATATATGGGTATATATGGATACAGTCGTAGGGAACTCAGTAACAGTTGGATCCTTCTGGTGCTACACTATAACACTAACCAGTGGTAATGACCGCCACCCATTCCTGGGACCACACCTGTTTGGCATCTAGCCCCCTTAGGTACATGCAAACACACTAGGGATGTGTCCATCCAAATCTGGAAATGCATGCATTGGCCTACAATGCATTCCCTGGATGGGACGCATATCCTACACAAGGGTATCATACAGACAGATGCATGTTGTCTGATACATGCTGTATAGCTGTAAGCCAACTATGGCATAGTCATCCTCATGTACTATACATACTATCCCATCAGTACCACATAGGTGGTAGCCCTCAACATGTATGTTGGGTACCAATGTGTACATACAGCCTCATGTTATGTCATGTGTCCCTTGGTATCCACATATCCATAGGTATTGCGGAGTCCCAAGGTGTATCACATAAGACATTAGAGGCCTGAATGCATATCCACAAGGCAGTTCTACACCTATAAAGACTGTCCATTATTGGCATTCATTGTTGTGTATGAACATGTCTGACATATACCCTCACTCACACTACTCTTAAGTAACTGTCATGGGTGTGTGCGGCACAGATGACCTTGGCCACAGAAGACGATAGTGGACGGCCTTGTCACATACATACATATGTGACCTACGATCTTAGAAGCAGCAGTACAACCTGTCAATGGAAACAAATGTATTCATGTAGTATGCAGGCTTCACACTTATGTACTGATTGAGGGGACATGTACACATATATATTTGCCACGCAGATACCTGATGTGTGCAATGCACTTACTGTTGTAATCATAATATGTCATATCATACTAAAAGCAAAACCTGTACTGCACTGACACACACACAGTCAGCATTTGCAGGATTCAAACCCCTACCTAACTATGTTATGATACTAGAGAAAGAGAAATGCATTAACACGGTGCGCTATTTGTTTTATTGGATGGTTTTCCTTCTCCGTCTGCATTTGTAGGATGATGACATCATCAGTCTTTCCAAAGAGGAATGTACCTCTTTTAGTGTGTTTTCCCAGTTTCCAAAAAGGGCACTCCTTTCAAAGACAATTGCACACATACACCCCCCCACACACAATCAGCATTTGCTGGATCCAAACCGCTACCTCACTATGTTATGTCATTAGAGAGTGATGCATTAACATGGCATGCTATTTGTTTTACTGGGTGGGTTGTCTTCTCCGTCTGTATTTGTAGGATGGTGACATCATCAGTCTTTCCAAAGAGGAATGTACCTCTTTTAATGTGTTTTCCCAGTCTCCAAAAAGGGCACTCCTTTCAAAGACAATTGCACACATACACCCCCCCCCCCGTCAGCAGGATCCAAACCCCTGTCTAACTATGTTATGATACTAGAAAGTGATACATTAATATGGCGCACTATTTGCTTTACTGGCTGGTTTCCTTTCTCCGTCTGTATTTGTAGGATGGTGACATCATCAGTCTTTCCAAAGAGGAATGTACCTCTTTTAATGTGTTTTCCCAGTCTCCAAAAAGGCCACTCCTTTCAAAGACAATTGCACACATACACCAACCACAGTCAGCGTTTGCAGGATCCAAGCTCCTACCTAACAATGTTATGATATTAGAGAGTGATGCATTAACACGGCGCACTATTTGCTTTACTGGGTGGTTTCTCTTCTCCGTCTGTATTTGTAGGATGGTGACATCATCAGTCTTTCCAAAGAGGAATGTACCTCTTTTAGTGTGTTTTCCCAGTCTCCAAAAAGGGCACTCCTTTCAAAGACAATTGCTCACATACACACCCCCCACACATACCCACAGTCAGCGTTTTCAGGATCTAAACCCCTACCTAACTATGTTATGATACTAGAGAACAACGCATTAACATGGCGTGCTATTTGCTTTACTGGGTGGTTTCCCTTCTCCTGCTGTATTTGTAGGATGGTGACATCATCAGACTTTCCAAAGAGGAATGTACCTCTTTTTGTGGGTTTTCCCAGTCTCCAAAAAGGGAACACCTCTCAAAGGAAACTGCACACATACACAACACCCCCCACACACACACACTGTTTTCAGGATTCAAACCCCTACCTGGCTATGTTATGATGCTAGAGAGAAATGCATTAACATGGCAAGCTACTTGCTTTACTGGCTGGTTTTCCTTCTCCTGCTGTTTTTATAGGATGGTGACATCATCAGACTGGACATGGTGATGTGTGTACACTTTGTTTTATGCCATTCCAGGAATGGTCTATGTGGGTCAGCAGGTGTCAACAGCTTGAACAAGACCTCATAATCCTTACCTTGTGTGATCTATCTGTGGACACATTGACATTCCGTCATATGTTAACACATATTTATGCACAGCTTGTTGGTTTTGTGGATACTACATGTGTCTGGGATGTTGATAAAGGGCTATTCAAAGTCTAAGTGAGACATGTGTAGATGTGTTCATTGATGTATGTCCTGGGTGGCTGCCTTGCAAACAGTCTAGCATGTTTGAGAACCATGATCCGCACATCAACATACCACAGTTGGTAGGTTTGTGTGTATGTCAGCTTCCAATAGCTCTGTTTATGACTGCAACCATGATGGACTCCATGACCTTACAGATCAGACTTCATAGGCGTACTGGACTTGCCTTCCCATGGTGTGTTGTGCACCAACCCTTGTGGGGAGTGCCATATGTTACTGTGACACATTCAACGGTTCCACATCCTGTGTAGGGGGTGAGGCTCAGCTGACTGTTCAGGTGCAGGATCGGTTTGTTCTGTAGTTTGTGCATGACACATATTGGGAATCAATGTATTCCACTTGCTGCCATGCTTTTGGCAGTGGGGGTAGCTGCTCATCCATTCTACATGTGATATCTCCTGGTATGATGATATGGCCTATTGTCAGTGGGAGGTGGGTATGTACATATGGGCTTGTCTGTCAGGATGTCGGCATTGTCAGTCAGGTACAGTTGGCCCTGACTCAGGACATATATGGGTGTACATTGCTATTTATGACATAGCTGAAGGAGGTGTCATGATTCAGTCTGGACTCCTTCTCAGCTACTCTTTACAAAACACCAATGAACACGAGCACTGATCCCTGTCATACTCTTTTACACACTTAACACCCTACTGATCCTTTGTGATCAGGCTACAGAGTATTTCATCATAATATCTTGGCATGTCCAGGGGTCGGTTTTGTGTATACTCTCCAGTCCAGCTGGTGAATATTGTGATATTGACACAATGTCACATCTGCCTCATGTACATAGACAACCCTCTCCTCCTCCCAACAAACTCAGATATATGTGTGAGCTGCACCTATAGGGACATACAGGGTGCTAAACTCTCTCGGCCCATGACTGGCACAGTCTATCAGGTGGTGAAGGTAACCACACACACCACATATCAGTCTCACATATCCTCTAGCGACAGCACTCAAACCACATTATCACACATAGACATACTCAGATGCTGTAAATGTACCCTGCCTAAGCAGCAGAGACCTCCAAAGCAGACACACACACAAATGCTACCCCACTACAATACCCACATATCACATAGTTCACAATGTCAGTGTGCCACACAGTCACTGCCCTTTGGGCTAAACAACACACCTAATACACTTGTTGTCAGACACACTGACATACCACTCACCAGCTCTAACAAGGGAATAGTCACTTTGGGCTGTCTGTCGGGTGCCAGGATCTGCCACATAACACAGGCAGTCAGGTCACTCCAAAGCAAGTACAGGACTGGCACCATCATTGCCCATGCTGGTGCGTAAAACCTCAGACATTACTCCCTGGACCACATGACATGATATATGGAGGAACACTCTGATCATGTAGCCCAGGTCAATATGACCCTGACCTTGTCTAGCATCTTACACCCACCAATTATGATGTCACGGTATACAGACAAACATATCATGTTTAACAGTTGCCTAACAAATTTGTTTCATTCATAGGGGATACAGTGTCTGTCAGCCTGTGGTGACATGCTCAACATGCCACGTAGCTTCACTATGGATAGCTTGCACCTGTCACCCTTGGACTTTTGAATGCTGGCTAAGGCTCTTGCTACCACCATAATGCCTTTTTTTAAGCAGGGCTCAAAAGACAAACCCACCTCCATAGACATTACAGGTTAAATGAAACTAAGGGTAATGCTGCTCAACACCAGATGTGTTACCCTCATATTGCGGCCACTCAGGACTCTCCTCAGTATGGAGGATAGTGATATCTGTGTACTAACAGACGCCTGGTTCAGGCTCACTTATGCACACCAGCACTACGAGGTTATGTTTCATACCATGCTTTCTGACAGCAAGACTTGTCAACACAACTAGGGGGAGTATCCATATACATCACAGATACACATACCTCCGGGTTAGTAGCACTGCACAAAGCATCACAGACCATACATATACAACTACCATTGTGCAAAACTGCCTTTCAGTTTGTTGCCTGCTACAGACCACCCTCCCAAACTGAGGAACCACACTCGGCTTTCATGGGAACTATGGAGAATATGAAGGTCTCCACAAACACCATTATATTGGGTGACTTCATATACATAAATATTTACTGGGGATACTACTCAAGCCCCATCACCCTCACCCAACAGTCACTACAATTTGTAGACTCATATGCTATGGCACAAACAGTCAACACAGCCACAAGGGGGAATACATATTGGACCTGATCATCACCAATATGGGGACTCTATGTTCCACACCAGCGATATACCCCTCATTGGTAAGGTCATAATATACATGTATCTCACTGGACATATATATACCCTCCACACACCCATCCTGGGTAATCTTGGTGAACTTCTCATGAGCCAATGTCTCACTTCACCAAAGCAAGGTGGTATCCTTCAGAGACCCTGAGACAGTGGCAAATACGGCTCAAACTGCTGAATCCTTTACATACACATTCTATGGACACCTAGTGGACTGCATGGATTGTGCTATCCCAAATAACAACAGGACTCGCTCCTCCAATGGCAGGGGACCTGTCTGGTAGACCCCAGCCATTAATAAGCTGTACAATGTCAGGAGGATGCTACTACATGATAGAGCACAATCCCAGACTGGGAAGGCATCTGTGATCTGTACTAGCAGAAAGCTACGATCACTCATGAACTTTTCTAAGGGCAGCTTCTCCCGGACAATTGCACCAGACATGTAGGACTATCACACGGCCTTCTTCAGTTATGTCAGGAACCTGGGTGGACACTCACTGATATGCTGTGAGTTACTGCATACTGACTAAATGTACCCTGAACCCACTGGCATTGCCAACATCCTGGCAAACAGGCTCAGTGCAGATGTCTCCCCCCACCCCCCCTAAGGAGCAACTATCCATCCCAACAGAGTATAACCTCCCTGACATCACACAGTAACAGGTGAGTGCTGCCCTCCCCAAAGTGTACATCACAGTATCAATGGGACCAGACAGTGTCCCGGCCTGCATCTTACATGAGCTTCGTGACAGATGTAACCCTCACTTTACATCACTGTTCAGTATTGGAGTTACTACAGGATATGTACCCAAGAAATGACGTGCAGCGACAGTGGTCCCACTCCACAGAGTTGGTGCCACAATGGACCACAGACAATATTGCCGTATAAGCCTAACTAGCCCGTTCTGCAAAGCTATGGAGCGTATTGTCATGGGACTCATACACATAGACATCGGGAACCTACAGACACTGTGTCCTACACATTTCAGCTTTGTTGTGGGCAGATCTTGCCTCTTGAACCTGTTTGTATTCTTTAAACGGTTAACAGGTCCATTGACATAGGGACAGTTTTCCACACAGCCTACTTGAACCTTGCAAAACCCTTCAACACAATAACCCACTGGGCCATTATGCATAGGCTCACCAATGTTGATATAGACACATATCTCACACGATGGATTGCTACCTGGATCAGGGATAGCACCCACATGGTCAGAATTGCAGGTGCCATGTCTGACTATACACCAGTTACACGTGGCATCCCACACGGCTCGGTCCTGGGACCTCTCTTGTTCAGTATATATTTGTCTGACGTACAAGCTACCACAGGGGGAATATGGCTGAACATGTTTGCACTTGACTGCAAACTGGGTGCCATGATCAACTCTCCAGCTGCCACATGCATACTCAAACAGGGTCTCACAGAGATGGTTGACTGGTGCCTGAGCCATGCCCTACAGCTAAATGCCATTAGTTGCATAGTCATCCCCTTTGGGAATAACAACATGCCCACACATTACCACATAGGTAGTACTCCATTACATATGGTAGGAGTTGTTATGGGTTTGGGGACATGACTTGTTCGTACTGTCGCCTTTGACATTCATGTTGCCAAAGTGGTTGAACACACTTTCTATGTGAACCACCTTATCCCATATGGTTTCATATCTTGATCGAGTGAGGTCATTGTGCCCCTATACTCATCACAACCATGCTTGGTTACAATGCCACATTTGGGGTGTACCTTACCCGACACCTGCAGCAACTGTACTGGCCACAGAAGTTCCTCACCAAGCAGATCTAGGGACTCACACAGATGCCCTGCACAGTTTGGATGCAGTAACTCCAGCTCTACTCAGTTGCTTACCACCTACTCGGATATGATGTGTGCCTGTTGTTTACAGATATACCCAACCCAGATTTACTGGACATGCTCCACCTCAGGATATCCAACTCCCTTGGAGCTACACACTCCAGGGACGTATACCTCAGCACAGATGTTAATAGGACATGCTGGAGGGACAGATTCTTATCCCAGAACCTCCACTCACTCCAGATTGTAATCCCAGTTTCACATAGGCAGAGCCACCCACTGACCACCTACAGGAGACATTTTGATGACTGTATGGATGATCGTATGTTTACCCCTGGGATATCTTCTGTGTCCCTGCTGGACAGAGGCACACTAGCCTAAATGTACATGGGCTATCTTGTGTGACCTACTATTGACACACACAGTGTAGTAATCTGACAGGGTTGCGAATGCCAAACATGCTGTGGTTAGGCTTGTACATGCCCTAGGGCAGATAGCCTAGTATCGACCTCTGATCCTATGCTAATGTTCAGGATGCACAATGTTTATTGCTGATACTATTTGCAGGTCTTTATTGTCTTTGCTTTACCAGTTTCTATGAACAACTTCGGTATCTGCAGAACATATTTGATTATGACAGGGTTCCACTATATTATAGATGTGTCTGTTGTCATATAACTGTGTGCACAGGGTGGATTGCTGGATAGTGACAGGTTCCTGGGTTAACACATGCAACTCCCAGATATGCGTGGCCCACTGCTGTACTCAGACATGGCCTAAGTGTGTGAGCGTGCCCAGTTCAGGCTTTCCGTGTTTTGTTGCCTGACATTTGTCTCATTTATTCAAGTGTGTGAGCATGCCCAGTGTGACCTTTCAGTATGTTGCTATCTGAGTTCCACTACATTTGTTGATGTGTGCGAACATGACCAATATTAACATTTATACTGTGTGTGTTGGAAGTCAGGTTCTGTTCCTACTGCAGGATGCACCTTTGTGTCATAACTAGACAGGGATTATGCTGTGCCTGCAGGGTTTCCATGAGATACTTTGCATATACTTATCAACATTCCTTCATACAGGCTGACCACTGCAATACTGTCATAGTTTAGTGGTTCAGTACTTTGACTGTAGTGTACAGTTTCGTTAGTTCGAGGCCCATCACTGCTTTATATTTTCATACTGAGCAGACCAGACTGCTTAAGGGCCAGTTAAACAAATATGAGCATGTTGGCTTTTGTTCAGCTATGCCCTACTTAGACCAGGCTTGTCCAACATTGCTCAATATTCACCAACATCGCTGGACGTTGCCCAATATTACTCAACATTGACCACAGTTGTGCTAGTTGGTGTGTGCGATTTTGTTTGCATATACTACATGGCGGTAAATGCTGTTTAGCACTGCTTTATATTGTTAACACATGGCAATCATGCCTTAGGTGGTGCTGCAGGGCTGCCTATGTTGGATGCACATACTACACTTCCTGCACATGTCTGAAAGCAGGTAGTGTCAACTTAGGCATCCCTTTTACTATATGTGCGAGTCAGAGAGAGGTATCATTTTCAGAGTTCCTACTGAGCCAGTGTATGTGCTATACATTGCCTCTTTGCCATGGCCAAAGCATAATGGGCATGCCTCCTTCTGCCTACTGGGGAAGGCTCAGGTTGTTCCTCCTCCGAGTCACGCTCTGCCTGCGATGGCCTTGGCAATGGTGGGGGGCTGTTTGGCACAGGCCTATGCTGGTCCTGCTACAGCTGTTTTCACAGGATCATATTATGTAGCATAGCACATACCATGACAATATAGGTACATGTAGTTGGTGAGTACTGCAAGGCTCCACCAGATGTGTCCAGGCACCGGAACCTTGACTTGAGCAGCCCAAACACACACTCTATTACATTACGTGTTTGTGCGAGTGCCTCATTATGGTGTTCCTGTTCAGGTGTTTGTGCATTTCTGATGGGTGTCATCAGCCACGGCTCCAGTGCATAGCCAGCATCCCCCACTAGGTGACCATGTGGGGTGTCCCCACTGGGAAATGTCTGGTACAGCTGCATCAGATGCCAGATATGGGAATCATGGTAGCATCCAGGGCAGCCTGCACACACATTCAGTATTATTCCCTGGGCATCACACATGACCTGGCAGTTGATGGAGGGGAAGCCCTTGCAGTTGAAGTAGACCCTACCCCACTCGCCGGCTGGTGCTTTGATGCGTATGTGCGTGCAGTCTATTGCACCCACTACCTCTGGGTATTCCGCTATTTGCTGGAAGAGACGCATATTGCTGGCCAATACCTCATGGGAATTGGGGAAATATACATGATTACCGACATGTGCTGACATGGCATCCAGGAACTGGTGCAGTATCCTGAATGCTGATGCCTGTGATATCCCCATCATATCACCAGTTGGTCTCTGGAAGGTACCTGTTGCTAATATTCTTGGGCCAACACATACCTTGGTTTCCACTGGGATGGGTTCCACTCTGTTGGTTCTGTGTGTGAGGCGTGGCCTGCACAGCTCAACAATTTTCTGCAGGAGGTCTCTGTCCACTCTATAGCGCTCCAGTATCTCCAGCTTATGCAGCCCCTAGTAGTTTACCCTGGGCCTGTACACTCTTCTCCGTCTCCTCACTGTGGGTTGTCCAGCAGTATTTCCATTGTCACCACTATCAGCATGTTGCATATGTCACCTTATAACAGCAATGGCAGCCCCTAACATTTCTTTGTCTCAGTAAAGCTTTTTCAGTTTTCACTTCTATTAGCTTACTGCAGTGTCTGTTGTGAGAAACATAATGGACTGTTGTTTGCAGAGTTTTAAGTGCTAGGCTGGGCTATTGTACTGCCTGTGTAATTGCCTGATTTTGATTGTTTTCACCTGCTAACTCTGCTAGTACTCCCTGGTAGCTTCCTACTATTTGTTGTGCTTCCTTTTTCCTTTCTGTTTCCTCGGGGGGGGGGGGGAGCGCCGCACACACAAGCGCAAACACGCGCACAGCAGTTAACACATGCGCACACATGCTTACATGGACTAAAACTTGCTTATTCGGGTTAAAATGCGTGCACACCAGTGCAAACGCACTTACAACTCTTTAAACAGCCTTATACATGCTTACTCCGGCTTAAACACGTGCACTCACACTTACACGTGCACACTCTGTCTTACTCGGGTTTACAGGCGCGCTCAGCAAGAAACTTTTGTGTTATCCACGGCATACACCTTTCATTTTTTACCTTTCCCTAGCCTACCTGTTGACACACCTCTTTCCATGATGTGTAAATGACAGCAGACACATGCTACTCTACTCCAATGAGCTTCACTTCTTTCATACATACCCCCTCATGATGTCACCTATCTTCTACTCTGTTACTCCCCCTATCCTACTCCTACACTCCACTGACTGTGCTCATTTGCTATGTAAACTTGCAATTCACTGTCCTAACCCTCATTTACATAGGATTGCCTACTAATGCTTGGTTACATCTCTTAGACTGAGCTTCCCCCCTTAGCAGCCTGTACTCGGTGGCCATGTTGTCTTCAGCCTGCCATTCCCTTGCATTGTACATTAACAATTTAAATAAGATCCACATTTTGTGGGTTTTAATTTTTAGTTTTCTGGGTTTTAGAGTGCAGCCTGTTTGAGCGGCGCTGTGCTACGCTTAAACATCGGAAATCGGAGAAAAAAATATATTTTTATTTTCATATTGCATCAGGAAACATTTCCAATGTCCATATGGTATGGCCATTGGCATGCTTCCTGCACTGGATGCAACCTTTATTTGGAGCTGTCACGGTTCCGTTTTGCTATTTGCAGAACGGTACTCAGTTGTCAACTGAGTACATTTCTGCAAATAACACTGCTCTTACTCAGACAGGTTCGGGTTTTCTGAATCATAAATCTACCTCATTTGTATGCCTTTCGCCTGCAATTGAGGTAATTTGCATATCCCAGCCCTGTCCGTGTAAGAGCCATTTTAGGAGCTCTCTTGCATGCCCCTGCAGGCTGTTCCTGGATCGCTCGTCGGACATTATGGCTGCATGGAGTCTTACTCTACTATAAGACTCTGTGCAAGCCTTCATGAATCCGGCCCATTGTTTTTCTGTTTCTGTCTGAGTCTTTCCGTCTGTGTTATTTTTATATTTCCTGTGAATTGAAACTCTGGTGTTTATTGTAAATAGATACTCTGTATGCTCATGTGTTCTTTTATTATTTATTATTAAATATATCTAAACTTTTCTTTGTGTCTAGTCTTTTAGAAAAATATTTTAACTTTTGAGAGTATTTTCTTTTATTTAGTGGTACTGTAGTGCCACTCTCCTGAAAGTCTTGATGCTTGGTTAATACTACCATTTGTGTAAATATTAATTTTACTAAGAGTAATTGGGTACCCTGGTAAGAGCCTTAAACTAGCTTGCTGTGGCAGTGAATCTACCTTATAGAATGATAGGAGGTGACATAGCAGGTAAATATGTGCTAGCCTTTCTGTGGTGTGTGTATGTGAAAATCAAATCTTACAGAGTGTGTGTGTGTGTGTGTGTGTGTGTGTGTGTGTGTATGTGTGTGTGTGTGTGTGTGTGTGTGTGTGTGTGTGTGTGTGTGTGTGTGTGTGTGTGTGTCAGCTACTTGGAACAGGGACGCAGTGCACTGATTTCTGTAGACAGAAAGGTGGTGTTGTATTTGCGGTCTGAAGAGGAACTTCAGCCCCAGAACAGGAGTGTGCTCTCTCTGTGCTCTTAAGGAAAATTGTGCTTGGTGCAGAGAGCTGCATCTGAATTTACTATGTATATCTATTTTTGTTCAAAGTGAACATTCCCCAGCAGTGTTAGTCATGAGGTGTTGAGGCTCCTTGATTACTAGCCAAGAAGAGGGACATCACACACCCCTCTCAGATACTTGAAATGGTTAACCTGTTCAATTATTTTCCCTTCTGTCTCAATACTCAGCTTCTTCTGATTCCCCCATTGCTGCCACTACAACTGTACTCAGTTTCCTCACATTTGCCTTCAGTTTTTATTCCATTCCCCTATTCTTTGCTGAAGTTCTTCCTTAGAGGCAACCTAAAATGCCACATCATATATATACAGCAACTTTGTTGATCTGTCCTCTCTGACCTGTTTGCTAATGCAGTCTATCACCAGTATGAACAGCAGTGGGCTCCGAAATCAATCCTGATGCACACCCATGGGAACTCCTCTGTGAGATTGATCACTGTTTGTACTATAATCAATGGGTCTTTATACAAAGCCTGAACTAATTCTACCAATATTTCTGGAACTTTGAAGCACCACGGGACTGCCCAAATTATCTTTCCCATAGCCTTACCATATGCTTCTCCAATTCTAAGAATGCCTAGTCGGACTCTTTTCTCATATCTGTCTCACTGCAAACATCAGTTCAGTTCTGGTACATACTGATCTGCATCTGAACTGCTCTTTTCCCATCTTACTTTGTACTGCTGTGTGAATTCATAATTCAATCACCTCATCCAACACTTTCATGCAGCATGACTGGCACTGGTATGTATTTTTTTCTAGTCATCTGAGATATGCCTTTCTCTCTCCTTACTACTATGAATATCTCCCCTAACTCACTTAACATTCTTTAACTTTCTTTCATATCTACTTCATTCATTTCATCTATCCATCCCAGTGCTCCCATCCATCACCGCTTCTACATGCTTCTCCTTCCTGTCCAGACTACTCCAGGAGAGCTAGGGTTAGTATGAAGTTTAAGGCCATCCTTGGAGTGGTGGAGCCAGAACTTCTACTGCTGAAGGGAGTATTTTTTATGACCTACCCTTATTTCCACACCCTACATCCCTGCATTCATTGGCAATGTTTGATGGCTACTCCCCTCTGTGGACCATCATTTCCCTTAGGGTCTGTCTTTGTCAAATGCCATACCCTAGACAGGCACACCCATCATTCTCTGCTGGCAGTTCAAACACTTATCTATCCCTTTGTGCCACTGGCCAACTCACCTAAGATCTTTGATCATACCTGCTGTGACCTCATCTGAGTCTGATGCTTTCCTTGACTTCATTTTCCTTAGTGCTGTTCTTATTTCTTCTTGGGTAGGTTCTTCTTCCTTCTTTGTAGATTGTTTCTAGGAAGTACAGCTTTAGTGGGGTTTTCTTTATTTAGAAGCTGTTGGAAGTGTTCTTTCCATCTGCCTTTGATGTCCTATGAATGGATGAAGAAGTTGGTGCTGGCATCCCCTATGAAAGGTGCTCTTAGATATCTCCTTTATCTCTCTCTCTCTCTCTCTCTCTCTCTCTCTCTTTGCCCTGCAACCTAATAGAGTTTCTTTCTACAGTCTGCTGATTAATTTTCCAGAAACTGATAGAGTGCCTCTGATGCCTTGTACTTTGCTATTGCAAGTGCACTCCTAGCATCTTTGTTAGTATTCTTTATTAGCCTAGGCCGCTTTTCTATGTCACACTTTTTCCTGCACTTATTCTTTCTTTTGATAACTTCTTAGACGTCTGCATTCCACCTACAAGCTTCTGTATGCACATTTTTGTCATACCTGGTTCATCCACATATCTGTTCTATAGTCTCACATAAAACAAGAGGCACGTTCATTCTGGATAACAAACAACGTTTATTTGAACAGTGCTTCTAAAAGCTTTTGTCCCAAGATAAATCTTTTATTGGAACTTCATCAGACAAAAGTAACAAAAGTAAAACCACATTTAAATATCTAAAAGACATATGATGTCATTTCCTCATCTATAATTAAAGAGAAATGGTCCGTAAACAAGAAATAAAGATAAATTACAGTTTAAAAATTACTAAAACTGCTTCATAAAACAAGCAAATAATAGTAATAGAAAAAATATATAAGAACTAGTCACCCTTATTCGCAATACAGCACCCTACAATTAACAAAAATAACCCATCAGGGGCTAAAAAAAATCACAAAAATGTGTTTTTTTTCTGAATGTCTTTTTTAAGTAAAATATCTAAATAAGCTATTTCTAATTCACTTATGGTATGAGTAAACTTCAAAAAAGAAATTGAATTGCTGATATATTCGAGAAAAGGGCTAATTTGTTGTATTGGTCCATCCCAAAGAATAAAAATATCATCAAAAAATGGGTGTACATGCAGCAAAAATGGAAGAAGTGGGAGCCAATTAGGCATCTCTTCTCCCATTCCAACATCACGATGTTGGCATACATGCCACCGCATGCTGCACCCATCGCTACACCCTCATTCTGGACAAAATGCCTCCCTTCAAATAGGATGAAGTTGTTTTTCAAGACTATTTCTAAAAGTTGTTCAAGCATGTTAATTCTGTCTTGAGACAGCCCTTTGTCTACCAAATAATCACAAAACCATTGGATCCCTAAATAGTGGGGAATAACAGTATAGAGGTCCCTTACATCTATGGTTATAAGTGTGTAAGAACTGTTAAAGGGGTCTGAGTTAATTTTCTTCAAAAAGTCCCATGAGTCAATACACAGTAAGGGTTCAGATTTAAACAAATCCTTCAAGACTAGGTCTAAGTATTTAGCCAGTGGGTGGGTGATGGAATCTCTACTATCCACAATTGGGTGTAAAGGAGGCTGGTGTATGTCCTTGTGGATCTTTGGTATACCAAAGATAGTAAGGCTAATAGGGTAGTCAACAGTTCAAAACTGATGTTCCTGCATGCTAATAAGACCATCAATAAAGAGGTCTTGTAAATGACCCCTAATCTTCCTATATGCACCATTCAGTTCATTTAATGAACTGTGGGAATAGGTAGTTGTTTCTAGAATTTCTTCCATTTTCTTAACATAATTGTCTTTCCACAGAAGGACAACACCACCCCCTTTATCAGGTATCAGAAATAGCTTACTTAGATATTTTACTTAAAAAAGACATTCAGAACAAAAGATTTACTTCAGAGATATATCGGAAGACCACCTATTCTAATAATTTTTTTTACATCTCACAAGTTGTCACCCATTTACCCAGAAAAGAGGGGTCTTAAAGGGCCAATTTTTTAAAGCTGCCCGAATGGTTACCCTTAAGGACACTTTTTTGTAAGAATGTCATAACCTTACTGATATGTTTTTAAAAGAGGCTATCTGCCTGATTTAGTGGAAAATATTAGGAATGAGGTCATTTCTAAAAGAGAAAGTGGTCATTTTACCCCTCTTTTAAACACAGAATTACACTGTGACCATCTGCCTTCCTCAAATACAACACATAATAGTCCATTATATCCAACATTATTACCAGTCAGTTTGGATAAAGAGAAGGCTAGCAACAACTTTAGATCTTGTTTTCTTACTACTTTCTCTGTTGATAAGTATCATATTGAAGACATCTTGGAAAAAAAATGGAGATTATTAACAGGTATATTCGACCTTAGGGAGACCTTTGGGGAGAAAACAAATTTTGTCTTTCAAAAAGGATATAACATTAAGAACTTGTTGGAACACCAGTCCAGGCCACAGAAGGCCAGGTACATACACAGATATGGGTCCTGTAAATTTTGCCCGCACATTTTAGAAGTGAATGAAACCACCATTAATGGAATGAGACTGAGGATTAGGGACAGGTACAATTGCAATTTGTCAAAGTGGTCTACTGTGTACTATGTGAACTTTGTTCATGTTTTTATGTCAGTAAAACTGAATGTAAACTTAAAAACAGAATTGGAGAACACCTCAGAAATATTAGTGACCACTGCAAATTAAATGCTTTAGCCAAACACATTATTCAATATCCAGAACATAAGTTTCCCCGGGATTCATGAACGCTGCGCCAGGCGGACGCATAGCGTAGGCGTTACAACGCCAAATATGGCCGCCGAGCGATTCAGGTACGATCCAATTCCACGTGCACTACCGGCGTGTGCCGGATCTGCGCTGCCTCCGGCGTAGGTATGCTAAACACCCCATGTGCGGTGTTGCACCATGCAAATGAAGACATATAGCGATCCATGAAGTGGCGCAGGCGTAGCATAAGGGCACGGCAATGTAAACCAAAAAAAAACCATTTACATTTACCCAAACATAACATAGGAGTAACGGAAGGCTGTCAACGTCAGGTATCACACTGTTGCCATATGCCAATGGCGAAAGACACAGAGAATGTCAAAAGAAAACATGCACAACATGTAAATAATAACATAAATGGTATGTCCACAGAAACTCACAGCAGAACCCCAGGACATGTCTGCGGAAGGTGCTAAACAATGAAATAATATGACAATGTCATAAAACAGCAGTGTAATACACATCAGCTTCACAGCCACAATACACCATGGTATGCATGGAAAGCCACATCCACGGTGCAAGGGTTGCCAAGGAGTCGCGGCAGTGTTTGGCACGGTAACTATGAATTAGTAGTCAATGTCATGCAAATGAGGCAGATAATACTGAATCGCAAAACCCCAGCCGGTGTAAGGCTGTACCAAACAGCGCAGCGGTAATACACCAAGGAGTGGCTCAGAGGGAATACATGTCACCTGCAGAGGGGTGTGCCACTGTAGGAGGAAGCACATTGGAGCTCAGCAAACCTGGGCTGTACATTGCACATCACAGCTGCAGGACCGGCGTGTGGGGAAATAGTTGAGCTGAGAGCACACAATGCGTGCAGAGGTGCATGTGCACGAGGATGACTACGTTCCCTTAACCCAGTCATGTGACGCTCGCCCCGCAAATAACATCAGATACAGGAAGGTGATGTTAAGAATATGAGGAAATGCAGAAGCAGTGTAATTGGAGTAGTAATGAGCAATCAACAGTAATCAACCCACGAAGGCCAATCGGTGGCAGCTGACAACTCTGCATGCAGAAACCTGCAAAACGGGATAGGGGAGGCATATGAATGCAAAGAAAGTAGGGGAGGTAGCAGATTGCAAAGAGTGAAGACCTGACACAGCAGAGCCAAGTAGACAGGCAGCATAACGGCGGCGGCACACAAAACGCACGATATGCCATGTCCCAGAAACTACACATGACAGGGCTCTGCAGGATGCATGCCAGGAAATAGTAGGTGCAATGTGCAGAAACAGTAAGGTAAGGTCGAAAGCTAATCCATTGCAGGCAAGAGTAATGCAACACCAAAGGCAACAGCGTTGCAGTGCCAATGGTAAAACACGGAAGATAATCCCCAGATACGGCCGCACAGACACACCCTATGACATCACCGGGTGTACAGCACAACAGTATAAAGTGTGAATGCACACAACACACAGCCGTGTATTCCCAAACACCGCACCATAGGTGTAAACACACGGGGAACTTTTAAAATGTACATGTTGGGTGCCGCCGTGGCCGTGATCCATCAGTATGTGTTAGAGACAGACGGAGTTGTGGAGGAGGGTGCCGACAACTACCGTAGGCCTCAGAGGAGAAGGAGAGTGTTCAGACCAAGGGTAACCTACCAGGGGCTACAAGACCTGGAGATAGTAGAGTGTTACAGGGTGGATAGGGACACGTTACAGCAAATAGTGGAACTGTGCCGGCCTGAGAACAAGAAACAACAGAGGGGAGCCCATCCCAGTGGACACAAAGGTATGTGTAAGCTTGCAAATACTGGCCACAGGTACCTTTCAAAGGCCAACTGGGGATATAATGGGCATCTCACAGGCATCAGCATCCAGGGTACTACACCAGTTTCTGGATGCCATGTTACCACATGCCAATGAGCATATATACTTCCCCAGATCTCAGGAGGAGTTGGCTAGCAATATGTGCCACTTCCACCGTGTGGCACAATACCAGGAGGTACTGGGTGCGATAGACTGTACGCACATACAAATCAAGTCACCACCTGGGGAGCAGGGTAGATGCTACATAAACCGCAAGGGATTCCCCTCCATCAATTGCCAGGTCGTGTGCAATGCACAGGGCATTATCATGGATGTGTGTGCTGGCAGCCCTGGAAGCTACCACGACTCCCATATCTGGCATGCCTCACAGCTGTACCAGGTATTCGCCAGGGGGGACATCCCACAAGGCCACCTTGTGGGGGATGCTGGCTATGCACTGGAGCCGTGGATGATGACTCCCATCAGAAATGCACACACACACATGCAAGAATGCCATAATGAGGCACACGCACAAACCAGAATAATCATAGAGCGTGTGTTTGGGATGCTGAAATCACGGTTCCGGTGCTTGGATACATCCGGTGGAGCCCTTCAGTACTCTCCAGGCACATGTGCCCACATATTCATAGTATGTGCCATGCTACATAATATGATCCTGCGGAAGCAGCTGCTGCAGGGACATAATGGTGAAGGGCCACAAAGCCCACCACAACTGCTAAGGCCAGTCCAGGCACAGAGGGTTCAGGACCATGAATACACAGTGCCAGTTCCCAGTAGGCAGATGGAGGTGTACCCAATATGCCTATGACCTGGCAAAGAGGGAACGAATAGCACATACTCTGACAGCGTAGGCCCCATGGACTGACACCTCCCTACCTGCACACACAGTGAAATGGACGGCACACAAACATGGCCACCCGTAAAGTGTACCGTATGGGTGGCCCCATGTGTGACTCCAACATAGGCAGCACCCAAACACTGTACACCCAACAACCAGCGGAGCATGGAACACCAACACCTGAACCGTACACGGGTCCTACAGCAGACGGCATTGCTGTATGCTGCCACGTTCGCTGCCAGGTGTATACATATAGACATGTAGATATGTGCATATACAGATATGTAGATAGATATAATTACATATATAGAAATATATGTACACATATACATATAAGTACAACAGGTAAGACAGGGAATCAGAGGGATGTAAGGTGACAGAGAAGTAACATGCGATATCTGTACATAGTATACATAGTGAAAGACAACCTGAGCATCCGGGAGGTTTAACAGAAGAGGAAACTGCCACCCATGGAAAGGTCAACATACCGAAATGCATAACCGCGAGTCGGAATGATCGCCAGGCCACAGTACAGTAACAGTACATGCGCGGGTAATACTATGATGATATGAGTGGAGAGGTAGACACTGCCACCGGTGATGCGGGCCACGCAGGTACTGTATGCAACCGTCCCTGTGACTGCCGCAGTATGTGTATGTGTGCGGTGAGGGTGCTGTGTGTTTCGCTGTGCGAGTGTAATGTGTGTGCCTCTGTAAAATGTGTATGTTGGTGCCATGTTAGAGGCGGAGTGGAATAACATGTGTAGGCATACAGTACACTAGCCACAGGCGTATGTACACCAGTAGTCCCAAAGTAGTACTGAGAGCCCCACCCTGGCTAGGCGTGTGGCGACGTATAACGATGCAAAGTGAAAATGTCCCAGAATGGACCACAGGAATATACCCCACAGGAAATGGAAAGGACGTATGTACTAATCATGACCGTATGTATGACACCGATATGCTAATTGCAAAACGATAAGTCGGCAAAGTTACACAGCAATAGGTATGTACCGCGGAAATACGCATGTGCTACCCCGGTACTGACCGTGGCCACGTATCGGCCCGTAAACACCGCTGTGTGTTCTACAAGTGTCAAACAAGCAATCGCCACCTGAATAGGTGGCAACCACTGGCAAACAGGCCATCCCAAGTACAGGACCACAATGACTGTAAATATCTGTGACAGAATGACAAGGGATAGTCGTCACGTACAAACAACCGCAGATATACCACCGATGTGATGGAGGAATACATGCAGGAAGCACACACGCAGGCGATACCAACACCACATGACAACAACACAACCTACACTCCCAGAACAACAGACAATTAACTGTCAACTCCCCAGGCAGGGATGGAGCACACAGATAAGCATACCGTGTATGTAGAGATGCAAGGCCCACAACCCGTATCCGTCACCTACAACCTCCGATATTCCCCATCGCACATATCAAAGGGATACAAGCCGTAATAGCAGCACAAACATACAGGCAGTCAATGACAGCTGCATAACTGCAACATCTCGCGTGGGAAACACGATCAACAGCGGATGCATACTTGCATCCGTTGTTTAAAGGAATACAACAGCTATGTTACACATCCGAATGCAAAACGCCATCAACAGACGCCGTCAGGACAGGGACACCCACATGTCGAACGTAATACCATACCCAACACACACAATCCATGGCTAACACCACTGCGAAATGTACCTGTCGCCACACATAGCGGCTGCAGTTACACATAACATAACACAATACAGACCATCTCCACGAAGGTAGGGCAAATAGCCAACGCCCAGGTGAGGAATGCAACCATACCCTAGTTACGACGCGTAATGTATGAATGGAGTAGATGCACAGGTGATATGCGCACAAGTACACACTGAGGAACAGCTATTGGTGTGATGAACCCACATGTTGCAGGTATCGATGGATATAAGGATGACTCCCAGGATGTTCAAACCGTATGCTCATACCAAACCAGTACTCTACAACGGAAAGAGTAACAAATCGGAATACCGAAACACGCAACAAAAAACGGAATGAAACACTGACAAGGTATGTAGAATCCATGATATGTACGGGTGTGTAACGCATGATGTGTATGACGAAGCTGTACTGTATGTGAATGGTGTTTGTAAGTAATGATACTTGTCCATAATGCAGAGAGTGGTGAAAGGTGGTTATGTAGTGCTATCCTGCTGAGCATACCAACGACTGTGGACACCGTGTGCACAGCAGTGGGTCCTCATGTACACAGCCAGGATAACACAAGGGCTGCCACAGGGGGGCATAACAGAGAACAATGCCACACCACACGCTGATGCTGGCAGTGGATGTCCAACAAGGAAGTGCCATAGCAGGGGATAGGACATGTATGTATACTGTCACAGCACACATGTGTATGGGCATATACCGTCGATGTCATACATAATGTGCGCCCGACGTGCACGTATGCCTTGCAGTAGGGGATACTATGTCAACTATGTGTAATGTAAAGCTGTCATGGTGGATATGACAGACATCATACACAGTATCACAGGCATATCATGCATAATGGAGTTATTGCCTATTGGTATGTACAATAACAGGATACATATGGCTTGTAGATATGGGACAGAGTAGTAGCATAATAGCCATCCGAAATGGAAGGAACACCAAGTAACCATGGCCAAACAATCTGTAGCAGGTGCAATGTGGGCAACAATGAAGTCCGGCAGGTCCATGTGTAAACACATGTGCAGTGTACACAGTAGTGTCACCTCCCATGGTAGTGTCCAGTGAACAGCAGAGGTGGGTGTCAACTGCATGTCTACACAGTACTGCTGCTGTGGTGGTACCATGACTACGTGTCACTCAAACAGCAAGGGAGCTATCACATGAACAGTGCCACTGTGTGTCCCTGTGGGATGTGCACAGGACCTATGTTCTACAGCATGGTGTGTGTTGTGTCTGCGGAAGTAACACAGAAGCCCAGCCCATGCAATGTGGCATGTGTGCACATATCCATGAGTGGTCCGTTCACACTGCCCACTGCAATTGCCATGTATGGGTACTACATGCATCAGTAATGTGGAGGACATGGTCCATGTCAGAGCAGAAGACACCCCTGTGTATGTGGTATGCAGATGTGTACAGATGTGTTTTCCGTCTGTCAGCCGCATATGTAAACTGTCTGAGCCTGGTACACATCATGGCATGACAATGCTGTGCCAAAGTCGTAGCCGTTGTGGAAGGTACACCACGAATGTGGTATTGTAACCTTGCCCGTGTGTAGATGTGTGTATGCCACAGGTACAATGGCTACCTATGTACCAGCATCACACACAGTACAGATAGGTGTGGCCCTGCAGATGTGTACCCATGCCACAGTGGAATACGGTAACCACAGCACCATGTGGGGCATTTGTGTGTACAGCAACCATGTACAATTTGATATGCATGTACGGGGACAGTATCCATGTGATACTCAGTGGATGAATGTAGCTATGCAAAGGTGATGTGCATGCACCATGTGTCATGCATCCTGATGCCATGACACCCACATGATGTACCAGCATCACACACAGTACAGATAGGTGTGGCCCTGCAGATGTGTACCCATGCCACAGTGGAATACGGTAACCACAGCACCATGTGGGGCATTTGTGTGTACAGCAACCATGTACAATTTGATATGCATGTACGGGGACAGTATCCATGTGATACTCAGTGGATGAATGTAGCTATGCAAAGGTGATGTGCATGCACCATGTGTCATGCATCCTGATGCCATGACACCCACATGATGTATCTGCCACACCGACACCTGTATGGTTATTATCAGTATGAGCTGGTGGAGCTATAATGGTGCCAGGTATGTAGATGTGGGATATCTAGGCATGGATAGTACTCTGTGACAGCATGTTGTGTATGTAAGCAAATAGTGAACATGAGGGGCCCCATGACTGAGGACTGTGTAATGCCATATGTACCTGACATGTAGTAGGTAGCATGATATGCTTGCAGCACTGTGTGTCCTGTCCAGGAGTCATATAGCCTAACATCCTGAGACACAGGGTATGATGTGCAGGTGGATGTGTACGTTGCCAATACCAGAACGTGGAATGGTGCTGAATGGCAATGTGAGGACAATGTCTGATCTGTTGCCCTCTGTACCACACCAACCACCCATGCAATGGTATGACAGGTGGCCAGCATGTGTATGTGGCGTGCTGTGGTACACAGAAGCCCAACAAGGGTGCCAGTAAAGGCATGGAGGTCATCAATGAGTGCGTGAAGCACGGTTGTGAGGATGTGCCCCAGTGCCATAGAGAATGGTCCAGTCATGGGTGTACGAATGCAGTCTCACACGTGCAATGCAGTGCCACCCATGTGTAGTGCGATAGATGCGGCAGTGTGACGGTCAAGGTACACAATATCCGACAATAGGCTAGCAGTGAATTCAGTGGGCTGGTGTGCAGACACATACCAAACAGGTTGGCGGGACATAACAGCTAGGGAGATCGGAAGATGACATTGGGACAGTGTCTTAGGACATAACGTGTGCATGGCAGTACCATGTATGTGTCCACAGGGACACTACGATGTCCATGTATGGATTGCAACCCTGTAGTGAGTGAGAGTGTGTATTGTTGGTAAGTACACCATTGCCTGGCATGTTGCCAACATTATCTCAGTCTGCAATGCCTGGGTGACTGTTGTACGCGACATCGAATGTGGATGTAGCCAAACAACACAGACATACCACCACACTGCCTGAGGACCCACACTGCAATGTGCGGCAGTCATGTGTAGGTAGCTAGCCTTGGAGCATGTGATGGACCACGAGGACCCACCATGGCTGTCAAGTGATGCACCCCACACATGTGAATATACACCACCGTGCAACAGCCTGCACATGTGCCCATACAGCAGATGTGCATGGAACATGACCACCACCGTGGTGTCTGTGAAAAGGCCAGTACCACCATGTCTCTGTGTGGAATAGCATGGTCCCTACCATTGCGTACATGCTACGGAAGTGCACTGTGGTATGTGTCAGCATAGTTATGTACACTGTCCATCTGCCGGGTGCCATGCCATTAACAACCCCTGTCAGCAGACGTCAGTAGTACTGGCTGTAGAACACATGTTCCATGTATGCTGCGATGGGTGTGTGTCCAGGGTGTGGCTAGCAGGGCCGTGAAGCATATATGTTCATCTACCAAAGGGGGATAACCCCAGGTTTAACACACCAGACACATGGAGGTATCATGCATGCTGAGGGTAGTGTAGGTATGGTATGTGTTGTGTAATGTGTCACCCAGCTAGATGGAGTGCATGCCTCAAGCATGTGTGGGTACATGGGTGTCCATTCTAGGGAAGTGTGGGTTGCTGTCAGCACATGGCAGTATCAGCTGTCTGAGGCCCAATGTACAGTATGACAACACAGACAGCATGTAACCTGTGGTGTACAATGTAAGCTCTGTTGCGTGTTACAATGTGTCTAGCGGTCACAAACATGGGTATCTGAACATGGAGCACCTATGATGCATTGTGTTCGGCAAATATCCAGTATGTGTGCAAAACACTGTGTGATGTGGGATCCCCTCACCTGTGTGTGTTGCAGTCCAGGTATGTGCCTGGGAGGTATGATCCGTGTACAATCTGTACTTGCAGGTGTGCTGTGCAGAGCATGGAGGCAGGTCCCAGGCACTGCAGATAAATGGAAGTGGTGCACTAGTGTGTGTGCCTTGCTTCTGTGCAGCACAGTGGAAGGTGCAAGCATTGTCCCACATGACCCCATGCCGTGCCTGCCTGTTACAGCCCTGCCGGAGACAGTCATGTGACACCGCCACAGAGGCAGTATAGCATGTGAAGATGTACATGTGTGCTCCACACCCCAGGCAGATGTCCGCAGGTCATGTGTGCCACAGCAGTGTGGTCGACCAGGACTGTCATAGTGGTCAGATACCACATGCCTGTATAAGTACAGTATGAGCATAGTCAACAGTTGCAGTGACAGAGTAGGTCAAGGTACAGTGTCCCTGTGTTCAGACCACTGCCTACTGTACACTTGGCTAGACACACACCCAGAGGGTGAATATACCGGTGAGCCATCACATGTCCCAGTACACGTAGCCTGTGTAATGCCATCACCGGGCGGTCACAATAACATGTTGTATGACAGATATGTTGTACCAGGTGATGTGTCATGTGTGCATATGTTGAGTTGCACAGCCATTCACACGTCCGCAACATATCAGTGCATGATGCCTAGTGTAACATGATGTGTGGAACTGCACTGTGATCCACAACAGGGTCATCTGAGACAGGTGTGTTGTGAATGGTGTAACCCATGGTTCCACGGGATATACACTGGTGCTGTTGGATGCCATGCTGGGGGCCACCAGTGGTGCCTGCAGTGGTCATACAGACATACTGCACACATTGTTCTGGCAGGAATGTCCATTGTTGTAGATGATGTGTTACTACGAGAAGGTAGGTGTGTGTTGTGAATGTTACCCATCCAGATGTGACCATCAGGCGCAGTCATGGTTGTCGACAGCATCACACCCATCCACAGCTGTCAGAACCCTGTCCCCAGAATGGGTGTCAGCTGCCCTCGTACTATGTGACCTATGTGCAGATGGCGGAACACCTCCTACTGGCTGGCTAACAGTGTCATCTAGGAAGGCTACGTGATGGCTGGAATACGCTGTTATAATGTATAATGCTGGTATCCCAATGAAGTACATGGAATCACACACAGTAAGCCATGGCTGGCATGTAAACCATGTACAACAATGACTGTGTGACAGACACAAACAATGCGGAGCCATGTTGAACATGCACCCATGAGAACACCAAATGAGGTATGTTGCACATATCGATGTACAACTGTCAGCTATGGGCACAGCAAGGATGCAGACGCATATCCCCCACAGGCAGTACCACACCATGTAGGTAGGTGGGCATTGCATGACTACATGTGACAGTTGCTGTACCGCCACATGTACTGCATATCCATCATGTAGGGGTAGCAGTGGTACGTGACTGTTGGACATGCCTGTACATATGACCATGTCCCACAGGATATGTGTTACGTGTGTACAACACGTGTTGTACCGTCATCAAGCTGTGAAGTGTATGGCTGCCAGTGTACCTGTGTGACATGTTCTGCAATGGGTGCAAAGGTACGCAGTAGTGCATTGCATGCCCACATGCCCCACACAGGTGCATAGCCTGAACATACAATACAAACAGGGTGTTGGATCATAGCAACCCACAAGAGGAGATGGGTACGGGTGGCAACCCACTACCACCTGTCCGGGTAAGGTGTGCATGTCCATGACACATTAGCACCCGAGAAGCTAGCAGTACAGCAGTACAGGGTGGCATGCATATATGTTCACTAATACCCCTGTGTGTCCCACCACTGGCCTGTGGACAGACAGACACCAACACAATGTGCAGCATTGACATGTGCACAGCACATCACTGCTGGCTACTGTAGAACAGGCTTACTGTGTAGACATGTGCACAGAATGTCTGCACCAGCCACACTCAAACACGTTATGTGTTGAACCCCACCATTATTGTAGCCCATGCCACAGACAGATGTTCACGCATCTGTGTATGTACATCTGGGAATGTCCCTGGCCTAGCAGTATAGCTGTGTCAGTGTTGCGAACAACATACTGAATGGGCTGTGTGTGTGAGGTGTGCGTCATACGTGTATGGTCCGATGGATGATACCATCAGTGCCCCTGCTATGTGAACATCCCTGTCCCCATATCTGGATACCTATGCTGTGCCCAACACCACGGTCCCTGTGGGAGGAATGGCGCTGTGTGGTGCACCAGCTGACATGGGGGTGGCAGCAGGCACTGGATGTAGACATATGTGGTACCCATGTCAGGCCAGGCAACCATCCATGTGCACGGGATAGCAGTGTGTGGGCACATACAGCACTGTGTTGAACAATATCGCAGCACATAGCACCTGTCAGGGGTAATGTGTATGCATGGATGTGCGATACCAGCATGCACCATACACACCCCCACCAAGCAGCATGCTGCCTACCTTGCAGAAGGCCATTGTCCACACCATGATGATAGACATGTGTAATGTCCATATACACATAGCAATGACATATGGAATGGACAGCCACCCTGCCAATATCAGTACCCCCCAGGTGGGACACATCCCTGTGCCGTGTATGTGACATACCCTGCCATACCATGCAGCCCTGCCCAGCAAGGCTGCACATGCTATCACAGTCATACATGGTGCGATGGACAAATGGCACTTGCACTATCAACCGTCCAGAACAGTAATGTGGCACTGATGCACCCTGTGGTGTCACAGGTGCGGTGTGTTGGTGTGTACAATGTGCGCGCGCACATGCTATGCATGACCTTCCCTGCTAATGTCATATGGTTACACAATGTCCCATGTGTATCACATGTGCAATACAGGTGAGCTGTGGCAGGTTGTCCAACACCCGTACAGTGCTGTGTAGATGTACATGGCACAACACATGCATGTACAGGTGTCCATGTGTATGTGTGCAGTGCCACCACTGACGTTCATAATGGCTGCGTACGTGATGCCTAGTGACATATACACAGCAACCAGGTGAACAGTAGAACTGTGTGCACATTGGGACACGTGCCAACTGGTATGAACACAGGTGCAGGCAGGTACACATGTCCACAGCAGGTTACCATCAACATGGTGTGTGTACAGTGTGATGAGTTGACACACAGATATGATATGATACCCACTGCTTAATGGTGTGACGGCAACACGTCAGCTGTGTCAGTGCCATGATGCATCGCAGAGATTACTGTGCAGATGTCGTACATGTCATAGCAATGTATGTCCAGCGGTATGCCAGTACATCAGTGTAAATTTGACCTGTCACCATCATTATGTCTTACAGATAATGCCACGTTCCCTGCTGCCAGCCTTCAGCCGCCAGGAGGATGACATAATCATACCATTGCTCCATGACAACTATGACCTGCTATTCAGCCATGTTCCACAGCAAGCACAGCAGCGGGATGACCTGTGGCAGGATATGCGCAGGAGGGTGAACAATGTGGGTGGCAACAACCGCACCTACCAGCAGATACACCGACACTGCACAGACCTAATACGGCACGCGAAACAGTGTGCCGCCGCAATCGCCAGAGAACAAGGTGGGACAGGTGGTGGGCCACCAACCCAGCACCCACTCACACACACGGAGGAGCTCCTGGCCAGTCTGGGGACACCCAGGGAACATCATGCAGAAACACTCGCTGCCATTGTGGAGGTGGGTGTCTCCCAACCAACGAGCCTGGAGCTGCCTGCTAAGTTAGTCTTGCATGTGTGTATGATAACTAACGTAGGTGTGGGTGTCACAGTACACCACATAATGTACCAACACATGCCAGGTATATGGCCACACAAGCTGCATACTACAGTATGCTACGTTGTGTTTGCAGACATGTGCATAACACATGCTACCACACAGGTACATGATGTGACATGCACAGTGCTTACTGTGGCTACAGTAATGGATAATGTGTATACTGTTGTGTCGCCCCTATACAGGTACCTCTGGCATGTTGCACAGCCATGGGTCCGTCGCAGGTGAGAATGTTGCTAGTAACAGGCATGTTACAGTGTATAGATATTTGCCATGTGGCCAGGTATGACATGCACACCTGGGTCTGCTCCAGTCACGGTATACAGGTTGCACCACCTGACACACATGCCACCCATGTACAGTAGATACAACCGTTAGTATACACCGGCATGACACCACATAACCCATCGGTGTGATATGTGCAGTCAGGTATGCATACAATGGTGGAGGTGTTCTACAATGGCTGCATATGTAGTATGCATCGAAATGCCATTTGCGGTATGCACACAGTACCACATAGTGAGCTGTGATCTGGCCAGCACACAGGTGTTACCAATGTGACCTATGCCCCTGCATTGTGTGCACATGTTGTGACATGGCACATGACATGTCCCATGCACGTGGTGTTCTGTCTGCAACATTGTCACACCATGACATGACCTACACCTGACATAGCAGACATCCACACTGTCTGCATAGCTCTCGGGATTGTGACACCTCAGACTAGTATGGGTGTATGTCACATGGGCCACCACAGGGATGTGTACACGATGCCCATCACACACAATTGTCCATGACCCAGTCAAACATGGCCATGGGTGATACCCACAGGCATGTTGCCACACAGTACATCTGGAGTGGGTAGTCACCGTTGCACTTTGTCCACACATAGTGCGATCATAGCTGTAGTGGACCACCTGTACATCTGATGTGGTACACCAGACAACCTTAATGCCTGTCTGCAGCCACTGGAGGTGCCACCAATGTCTACCATATACATGCTGTGGAACAGCATGACTGTGTTGCAGACATGGCAATGCAATGCGTCCATGTTACGCATCGCACAGAATCATACCTGTGTCTTGCTGCCATGCAGTGGCACAGTGCCTATACTCCCCACTGTATAGCTATGTACACAGCTCACACCAACCACACCTGCACAGACATCTTTGTTACACATGCATTCTATCTGTAGCCTGTACACATAACACTGCACTGTGATGTCCAGTTTGATGTGGTGCATGTGGTGGGACACCATTGTCACATGTCCACATGTTATCGCACATGTTGGCGGAGTACATGACAAAGTGACGGCAGCCATGTGTACTGTTAACCTGCCTGTGGCCACACGGTGAATCACGGTGATGCATGCAAACTACCATGAATGTGTGTACTGCATGCCTACTGAAATGACACCTGCTTGATGTAGTGTGCACCCCAGGGCAGTATGCATACTACCAGTATTAATGTCTGCACTGAGCTGTGGTGTGGGAATGCTGCATGCCATCTGCAATATCACATGCATGATGTCTCTGCATGTGTGTGTGTCTGCGTGTGTGTGTCAGCGTGTGTGTGTCTCTGCATGTGTGTGTCTGCGTGCGTGTGTGTGTCTGTGTGTGTGTGCGTGTCTGTGTGTGTGTCTGCATGTGTGTGTGTATCTGTGTGTGTGTAATGTATCTTACAGTATGTCTTTGTATTCACAGGTAGTCTAGGTGCGTTCCCCTCCTGTGGTCCATCTGATGCTAGTGTCCCCACAGATACTACCGGTGATGACCATATGCATGAGGCACAGGCAGGGTTGTCATGGGCAGAAGCTGTGCCATTGGTTAACATCCCACCTATGTCCCCTTCATCTCCGCATATGGTTCTGATGCCGACACATACCACATCACCGTTGCCCATAGAGGAAGGACAGTCAGCGTCTGTTGGCATTGAGCAGGAATTTGTGGTGGCTACAGAAGGTGCGGGTACACACCATGTTGCCAGTGTAATGACTGGTGATGTGCCACACAGGCATGTGGCTGGTGCTGCTCGTAGGAGGAGCTCTGGTAGACATGCACCTGCTGTACAGGGTGCAGCAGCTGGTATGACCAGACACATGTTCCAGACTGTAATGGCGGCACAGGCACGTGCTGAATGGCAGAAACAAGAAGGGCAGAGGCTGCAGAGGGCTGCAATCCGTTTCCTAAATGAGAACATCCAGTCATTGGCGAATGCTCAACAGCAGCTTGCTGATGTTCTGGATAGGCGATTAGGTGAGATGGTTGGAATCCTCGACCGAGGCATGTCAGTCCGCGAGCGTGAGTTGTCTGTGCTGGAACACCTGGTAGGGGTGAGGCGTAGGACACGTGGCCGTAGGCCAGCAACACCACCTAGTGTAGGTCGACGTGTGCGTGCCACCTCTCATGCCCACTCACAGAGTGCCGGTAGCAGCAGCAGTGCAGCTGGTGCTACCCCAACCACACCAGGACACAGCAGGCCACGTGGACGTGGCCCTGGCCGGTCCGAGTGTGGACACGGTTCCAGCGGACATGTGTCATCGGAGAGTGGCCACTCCATACCTCCACCCGGTAGTGCCCATGCGACCCCAGGCAGGCACGGGTCAAGTGGCCGCAGACGGACACAGTGAGCTGTACAACCTGCACTGTACAGTCTGGGGCTGCCAAGTATACCCCGTGTAGGCATCACAGATGGCTGAATTGTGTACACACATACCCACACACAGCAGACACAACTGTAGGGCTCTACCACATCCACATGCATTCTGCACAGTCATGCCCAGTAAATGCACCGGCCCTTACACACACACATGATGTCATCCATTGGTACAGCCTATGCCCCTGGTACACATATCACCCTGTGCATATGATGAAGCCTCTGCCGCAGCACTGTCATCCACACCATCGGTGCATGGTTATGCAAATATATTCTGATGCACAGGGTGGACAAGTTAGTGAGAGGTTTATGTGATACCTGTGTCCGCATAGTGCGTGATGTGTATGTTGCAGTGGTTGTGTATGACAGGTGACAGGCGCGTATGTGACGTGGGTTGTGTACTGACATCATGCAGCAGACATACCATGTAGTGCAGGTGCAGCATACATTGAGCTGTGTACACGGTATGCGTGACGGTTACATGTGTAGCACCATGTTGGTTCTGTTAACCTGTATGCCTCATATGGTGTACTTGCATGTGCCTACTGGGAGCACTGTTATCAGTCCCCCACATGTAGCTGTGGGTTACCCACAGGCACATCTGGCAATATCAGCATACCACAGGTACCCGCAACCTGCATGGACTCCTACATAGGTACATAGATGCATAGGTACATACCAGGCTATGTGCCCTACGGCATGTGTAAGCCTAGCCAGAGTGTGTGTGGCTTTCACCACCCCTTAGGATGAGGATACTATATCCATTGGTCCGCTGTCCCTCTGTCCAGCAGTGACACAGAGATGATGCCTGGCGCATACCTACGATCACCCATCCACACGTCAGGATTACTCTTGGACACAGTCAGTGAGGGGCCCTGCTTCACATGGGCTGGGAATCTTTTCCATGTTGTAGGGGTCTCTGGGCGATGACCCTGTCCCTCCAGCAAGTCCTATTTATGTCCGTGTTGAGGTTTCTGTCAGTTGCTTCTGTGCCTGTGGTTGTTTGGAGCCTAGGAGGTGGAACATGTCCATGTCACCCAGGTCGGACATGGCCGTGTATGTCAGGCACAGATCACCTCAGAGCAGACGGTATGAGAAGGTATACAGCCGGAGTCCCCTCAGTCGGGCAGCATGTGACATATGTTTCAGCACCTTTATCCCTGTGTTTTGGAAGGTTTGAGGTCCTTCCGAGTGCTGCAGGTGTCAGGTTAGGTACATTCCAAATGTGGCGTTGTACCCAATCAGTGGTCTGATGTGTGAAGAGTACAGGGGTACAATGACTTCCCCTGATGTGGATGTGAATCCCTTCATGACCAGGTGGGCACAGTGGAATGTCTTCCCAACCACATTGGCAATGTGAGTGTCGAGAGGTTACCGACAGGTTTGGTACCCATGTCCCTGATCACGTCCACCATGTTTAATGGATTACCACCTATATGGTAATTCGGGGTGAACATGTCTTTCCCAAAGGGTAGGTCTATACCTTCCCTGGCATGTAGCATCAGGCCATGGCTCTGGCACCAGTTATCCATTTCTATGAGACCCCAGGTGGATGTCCGTGTCTGATGGTGTGTTGAGTATGGTGGCCGGTATGCAGTCATCTGCATACCTTGTCTGCCACAATCCCCCTATGTTTGCATGCACATTGGAAAGTTGAATGCCGAACAGGAGGGGGCCCAGGACTGAGCCCTGTGGGCCACCACTTGGGACCAGCTTGGAGTCTGACATGGCACCAGGAACACAAACCCTGTGGGGTTTGACCTCCATCCAGTTGGCAAACCATCGTGTGACATATGTCTCTACATCTACGCTGGTGAGCCTTTCTATGATGCCCACGTGGAGTGTGGTTTGAACGCCCCGCCAGGTCATGGTAGTCTGTGCAAACTGACGTACCCCATCAATGGCCTTAGTGACTCCTCCAAACAGGTCGACCAGGTTTGGGAGGCAGGATCTGCCCTTGACTAAGCCGATGTGGGTATGTTCCGGTATTTGCCGTACACCAATGTCTTTATTTATGGGCTCCAGTATGGACCTCTCCACAGCTTTGCAGACAAGGCTTGTCAAGCTGATAGGGCAGGGATGTATAGAGTCCATAAGAGCACTACCCTGGTGTAGTGGGACCACAGTTGCCGTATGCCATCCATCGGGGACGTAGCCCGTAGTAAGGCTAAGATGAAACAGCAGCCTTATGTGCGGGGTGAGGGCCTCAATGAGGTTGTGTAGCACACAGCCGGGGACACCATCTGGTCCCATTGATGCTGTGTTCACTGCTTAACAGATATCAGCTCTCTCCTGGGCATACGGGATGTTTGGGAGGCTAGACTCTGGTGGGATGGATACGTCCCCTCTTGGGGGGGGGTAGATGTATGCACGGAACCTGTCCGCTGGTTTGTTGGCAATGTCTGTGGGTTCAGTGATCATTATACCATTCTGGAGTAATTCTGAGCATAACTGTGTGCTTCCACCCATGTTCCTACCATAGCTAAGGAAGGCCTTATGGTTGTCTTATGTGTCCTTTGCAGTACCAGTCCCACAGTCGGCCTTGGATGATTGTATGAGTGATCGTATGTTAACGCCGGTATTAATCAGTGATGCCTTCCCTGGTACTGATATTGCTCTGTCATGTATTAGCTTTCAACTCTTGGTGTACGGTTTGTCAATGGCTGGGGTCCACCAGACCATGTGCCTGCCTTTTGTAGACAAGGTCCTGATGTTATCAGGATCGCTTGCTGCAGACATTCCTGGGGGTGCTCATAGAAGGCATTTGTAAGGGTTTCATCAGTGTGGCCTGTGTTTACCACTGGCATGGAGGCCTTGTAGGGTACCACACCAGTCATATGACATGTGTGGTTTGGTGTGGAGAGGTCTTCACTGTGGTCTCCCATGCCGGTGTTGGGTGCAGGATGCGGATCTCCAGTGAGTTCACTATATGGTCTGACCTCACCATTGAGGGATGTACATCCTGTGTGGAGCATGTCGTCCCCATGTGTGATGACCAGAACTAGTATAGTTCACCCCCTTGTGGGTATGGTGCATGGTTGTTCCACAGCATTCAGGTGTATGAACACCTGGAACCTTTGGTGTAGGGTGTTGTGTCCTGGGTAATGTTCCCGGTCTATGTATGGGTGGTTGATGTCACCCAATATGACGGTGTTGTGAGAGCATTCATACTCACCAGTGTCTTCAGGAAGGCTGTGCAGGTATCCTGGGTTTGGGAGGGTGGTCTGTAGCATGCAACAAACTGTAGGGCAGTCCTACCCATGGTTAATTGCACCTGGATATTCCCCGCTGCTACGTGCATTTCTGCCAACCTGGAGGTGTGTGTATCCTTCATGGAAATGGAGACTCCCCCTCCTTCTGTGTTAGGTCCGGGTTATGGTCAACGCGTGATATGGGGTATGACCTGATAGTGCTGGGGTGCTCTCAGCAGCCCTGAACAATGTTTCAGTCACAGCACTGGCATCGATGTCCTCCATACTGAGGAGGGCATTTGAGGGTGTGCAGCTTGGGCGTAGACCACTGGCACTGAGCAGTATTACCCTGTCTGTTCTCCAGGTTTGTAGTGTAGGGTGGTAGGTTTATCATTTCAGCCTTGCCTGCAGTGGGCACTGTGGGGGTGGCAGGTGCCTTAGCCAAACCCTTGAAGACCAGGGGCGACAGGTGCGAGCCATCCCTTGCGAAGGGGTGTGGCGTGCCAAGCATGTCATCCCAGGTATGAGGAATCTGGATCCCCTCAGACTGACACCGGTAACCAGGCACATTATCAAGGGTGACCACTTGGAGCCAGTATAGTGGCATCATACTTGATGAGGGTGGGATACTGCCCAGGGTCAGGGACATGCTGGCCTGGGCTACACAATCTGAGTGGCCCTCTATGTCTCCTTTAATGTATCCCAGGGTGGTATGTCTCCAGTCGTTGACACCAGCATGGGCAATGACCGCGTCATACCTGTACATGCTGCGGAGTGACCTGAGTGCGTGTGTTATGTGGCGGATTCCAGCGCTCGACAGGCAGCCTACTGTGATCATTCCCTTGTTCAGTCTGGTGGGTGGGACATCGGTGTGTCTGACAGTGGCGTCACCCATTACAAGTGTGTCTGGCATTGTGTGTGGTGCCTTCGGGGCTCTGACTGTTTAGCACACTGACGTTGAGAACTATGTGTTGCATGTCCTATGTCTTGTGGAGGCAGTTGCTTGGGTGTCTGCTTCAGAGGGCTCATTAGGTTCGTGACATGTTTTAACAGTGCCTCCAGGTATGTCTTAGTGTGTTCATGTGTTTGATTAGCATTTGCAATAGTCACATGTGACACTGGGTTTGTGGTGTGCATGGTGTCCTTCCCCTCCCGTTTGGTCTTGCCGGTCATGGTTTGAGAGAGCACAGCCCCCTGTCTGGCTATATATTGCATCTGTCACATGTATTATGTTCAGTGGGGGAGGTGCGGCTTGTCCGTGTCCATGAGGCACCTGTAACAGTGCCCAGGACGCCCAGATTCACCATCTGAACAGGGAGGTCGCTAGCAATTGACCCTTCGACATGCCAGAGAACGTGAATGCATTTGCTGTGTAACTGGGTCAGAAGGCACCTATAGGGAAGTGGGTACACAAGGGGAATCTAGGCCAGTGTAGTACTCCATTTAGTATACATGTACTTTACCTATGTAGGAATACTATGGGAGCAGGTGCAGAGCTTTTGTGATATAGAGAACAGACAGTTGGGATTGCAAGAAGAGAGGTTATACACATAAACCTGCGGAGCACGGAGCCAGATACAGTGTAACGTTACTTACCGGACACCGCTCATGCACGGCTGCACCGTGCACAGTACACGTGTCACATGTATCCCCTGTTGCCATGTGTGTATGCATTGCTACGTTGTGACATGTGTGTCGACATACATGGAACATGGACTGTGGTATGGTATCACAGCTGTCACAGGCAAACTGTACAAGGGTATGTGTCTCAGTGAACACCGCTACACCCTGTAGGGGTGCATACCACAGACATGTGTCCACCTTCCCTTCGTGTGTATTACAGCACGCCTGTGTTATGCATGTGGTACATCACAGGCTTCGTATGTGTCCTGCGTGCAGTCCATGCACACAGCCAGGAAATCACATATGTGACATATCCAGACATTGTTTCACTGTGGTACAGCTGCAGTCATGTGTCATATCTGTGTCAGGCCCGTGGTATGTGTGGAGCACGCCTGTCCATGTATACCGGTATGGGTGGACTACATCACACCTGTGGGATCATTGATAGTACATGTGTACTCTGCACGATGGACATACACCACCACATAGTCTTGTGGACATATGTCACATGCTGTTGCTGGACCGTGAGGCATACTGCTGCACCGATGACATGGTGCTGGCATGGCAGCTACAGTGTTCACTGCAGTGTGTACATGTTCATCCTGCAACCGTGACGCCTGTGCTGTCATCTGTGTGTGTACGTGTAACTGCATGTGTGTCCACCCTGTGCGTGTGTACGGGTTTACCTGGCCGTGACTTGCAGTGTGTGCACTCCGTCTGCATGCCGGACTGCGCGTAGCACATACTACGTGTGTGAGCATGGCCGGGTTGCTGTTGTGTGGGTGGACACACACGACAGTCCACATTCTGCCTCCCATGATTTCGCCCCATGTGTATGCATGTCTGCACTGTGCAGATTCTAAGTGTCTGAGCATGCCCAGTAAGCAGCTGTGTAGATGGACACACAGTACAGTGCACACCGCACCCGTCTGCGTTGATACCCCATGTGCATGCCTGTTTCCCCTTCGCAACCGCCACGTCTGTGGCATGGCCTGGTTGCTGTTGTGTGGGTGGACACACACGACGGTCCACATTCTGCCTCCCATGATTTCGCCCCATGTGTATGCATGTCTGCACTGTGCAGATTCTAAGTGTCTGAGCATGCCCAGTAAGCAGCTGTGTAGATGGACACACAGTACAGTGCACACCGTGTCCGTCTGTGTTGAGCATGTCTGTCTCCCCTTCGCAACCGCTAGGTGTGAGGGCATGGCCAGTACACCATTCGGGGGTACACACTACAGTCGGCACCGATGTCTGCTACTAGGCATGTAGCCATGGCTAATGACATCCTGCATAGCCATGGTGACCATCCAGGTGAGTCATATGTGGTTGTTATGCCACAATGGCTGCCTACATCGTGCACGCCGGATGCCCTCTCATAGGGTATACTGTATGTGGTGCATCCCGTATCCATGCCGTGATGTACTGCTCCGTAGTTAGTTGGTATTCCCGACTGCAGCACTACCGTGTTACTGTACGCCCACCTTGGGATGGTAACATGCTGTGTGACTGCGCACTCTGTCTGCATTCCCTATCGGCTGCCTTGCCTCTGCAGATGATATCACCCACCTAGGGGTATGCCTCCTGACAGTGCTGTGCTCAGTAATCTCGGTAGCGTTCTGTAAATGCATCATGCTGTAGTGTGTTCATGTAGGTAGGCGTAGGTTCGACTCCCGGCCCTTCCCTGTGTGTGTGTGTGTGTGTGTGTGTGTGTGTGTGTGTGTGTGTGTGTTTCCAGCTGCCTCTGCAGATGAACATGCTTTTAGACGCTTCGCAACACATACCTTGGCTATTGTCAGCTATTCCCTTATGGATGATGTCACCCACCTAGAAGTATGCCTCTGACAGCGCTGTGCTCAGTAATCTCGGTAGCGCGTTCTGTAAATGTATCATGCTGTAGTGAGTACATGTAGGTAGGCGTAGGTTCGACTCCCGGCCCTTCCCCGTGTGTGTGTGTGGTGTGTGTGTGTGTGTGTGTGTGTGTGTGTGTGTGTGTGTGTGTGTGTGTGTGTGTGTGTGTGTGTGTGTGTTTGTGTGTTTCCAGCTGCCTCTGCAGATGAACATGCTTTTAGATGCTTCGCAACACATACCTTGGCTATTGTCAGCTATTCCCTTACGGATGATGTCACCCGCCTAGAAGTATGCCTCTGTCAGCGCTGTGCTCAGTAATCTCGGTAGCACGTTCTGTAAGTTCATCATGCTGTAGTGTGTTCATGTAGGTAGGCGTAGGTTCGACTCCCGGCCCTTCCCCGTGTGTGTGTGAGGTGTGTGTGTGTGTTTCCAGCTGCCTCTGCGGATGGAGACTCCCGGCCCTTCCCCATGTGTGTGTGTGTTTCCAGCTGCCTCTGTGGATGGACATGCTTTCAGACGCTTCGCAACACATACCTTGGCTATTGCCAGCTATTCCCTTATGGATGATGTCACCCACCTAGAAGTATGCCTCTGACAGCGCTGCGCTCAGTAATCTCGGTAGCGCGTTCTGTAAATGCATCATGCTGTAGTGAGTTCATGTAGGTAAGCGTAGGTTCGACTCCCGGCCCTTCCCCGTGTGTGTGTGAGGTGTGTGTGTGTGTGTGTGTGTGTGTTTCCAGCTGCCTCTGCAGATGAATATGCTTTTAGATGGTTCACAACACATACCTTGGCTATTGTCAGCTATTCCCTTACGGATGATGTCACAAGCCTAGGTCCTAAACCGGGAGCACCAAGCAAACACAATGTAGTGCTACGAAAACCAGGTTTTTCAAAACTGAACCCAAATGGTGTACATCCAAAGATGCAGGTTAGCAACTGCTTTAAATAATCCTCAGAAGTCCCAATAGGAAATATCCGCCACTGTATTGTCAAAATAACACCACCAAAACATGTAGATCCTATTAATTCATTGAAGCATGTTCTTTATAAGTGGGAACGCCATAGTTTAACCATCCTATGACCTTCCTAGTTGATGTTGTTGGTGTGCCATTAGTATGTGTTCCACAGGTCGCCCATTTGTTCCGCAGTATGGAAGCGAGTGATCCCCATTTTGTTGCTGGCAGATTGAGTGCTGTGTACGCCGGTATTCGCATGGCGGTATGACTTTGTATGGGGAGTGTCTACTGTAGTCCCTATCTGTATTCCCTGTGTTATGCCTTACTGCAGCTGTGTAATTCCACCAGGTTTCCAGTTATGGGTGCCATCTTGGTCGTACGCTTGTCCATCCATGGGAATTGCCTACTGGACACTGGTATAGGGCTGTACACATTTCACACCTGCATTTAGCATTATCCGGTGGATGCTTTGCATTATTAGTGGGGAGTAAGGCATGTGCTATACCCACATCCCTCCCATGGGGTGGGACAACAGATTATCTGCCAAACAACACCGAGCCCCATTTCTGCATACCCAGGATCCCATGGCTGCAACCCTCGACGGTACCCATTACACATCCTTCATGTGTGCGGGACTGGGATGTGGACGCACTTTTATGGACTTAACAATCTGGGGATTTCTGTTCATATGTCCTGCATTTCATGGACACTTGTCATCAACCTTAAACACGCTGTTGGTGCATATGTCTAGCTGTGCCGTAGTCACGGCTGTCGCTTCTTCTGGGTAGATCGATCGCAGCTGGATGATATTGTGTACGGATCAATTTTTGGGTCCTACAATGGACACCAATGTGCATATGTAAAGGGTAGAACTTGTTGGACTGTCTCCATCTGGCCAGTGGTTTTGACTGCTGCTGTATGTTCCCTAATCGCGGATGTCTGTTTGACTACCCATATTATGTAGTGCTACGACAACCAGGTTTTTCAAAACTGAACCCAAATGGTGTACATCCAAAGATGCAGGTTAGCAACTGCTTTAAATAATCCTCAGAAGTCCCAATAGGAAAGATTTGCCACTTTATTGTCAAAATAACACCACCAAAACAAGTAGATCACGAGCACTTTCGCCCGGTCTTACCGGGCATTTTCAAGTGTAATTAGCTAAAACAATAACTCTAGCTTTTATAGCGCAAGTGCATTCTGTTAATTAACTAATTGATTAAAATATCACCATATTGTAAATAAATTAAATCCACTTCTACAAGCATTAAAGAGACAAATACATATTTAAAAATGCTCGACACAATAAATGCATTGTTAAAATGTATGTCTGCAACTTATATGAATTCAAACAAAATTAATTCCTTATGTTCAAAGTTGTTTGTGAACCATTTGAACCAAATAAAACATCAGTACCATGGTGATATTTTAATCAATTAGTTCTATAAAAGCTAGAGTTATTGGTTTAGCTAATTACACCTGAAAAAGCCCGGTAAGACCGGGCGACAGCGCTCATGATCTACTTGTTTTGGTGGTGTTATTTTGACAATACAGTGGCGCATCTTTCCTATTGGGACTTCTGAGGATTATTTAGAGCAGTTGCTAACTTGCATCTTTGGATTTACACCATTTGGGTTCATTTTTGAAACACTTGGTTTTCGTAGCAATACATTGTGTTTGCTTGGTGCTCTTGGTTTAGGACCTGGTGGGTCCTTTTCCTAGTTTTTTCTTGGTAAACTGTTCCTTTCTTCTTACCCATATTATGTATTACTTGGTCTATCTTTATCCATGTTCCAGTAAGCGGAAATACAGCAGACCCTGAGTCCTGCTCATCTTCATAAAATACATTCTTGAACATAAACCATGCCAAGACAGATGATGGCAAAAACGATACACTCCACAGTCATAGGATACTGAGCTCTTTCACCCACTAACATGGGGCAACGTCGGAGTACGTGAAACATTAGATAGTCATCCCTTATATACTTCCTTCTGAGTCAGTTTAATGTCAACTAATTAATAGACTTGCTCATAGTTCAGTGGACCGTGCTCCAAGTCCTGATGATAAAGTGACATGTAGAACTCGGTGTTGCATACATTACTGAATGGAAACAATGATACAACAACGATGTGTTAATATAAATACAATATTGGTGAATACCATCAGTATATTGAAACATAGTTGATAATTGTTGTGAGTAAACCTTAGAATGTAGTGTGTTGGTAATGCTTTTGTTTATCAATGTGTATAATTGTTGCATTAAGATTCCAAATCATGGAATAAATAAGTACAATTACATGCATATTTTGTATAAATATGAATGTAAATAAGGGTCACAATGTTAAATATTGATATGACTGTATTATTTCTATATCAATATGATATGGACTAAAGTGTAGTTGTTCACATCTTGTTTTCAGGTGACAAATCTATGTCCATGCATCATATATACGGGCCGTCGGACTGCTGTGTGTAGATATATACATGCGAACCCCTCGTTTCATACCTTGCTTTGTTACTGTCTGTGGATTACCTGTGTACACACATCAATTACCATGCCATACCTTTCCACTGTACAGGTTCGGGCATGGTGTACAGCTGGTTGGCGCTTAATGTTGCTGTGTGTTACATTGACCTGTGTCTATCTGGCAATTCGCTGGCGTGTCATGTGAGACCTTCTTGCTTCTATAGGGACATGGTCCCATAATTGTGATGTGCTTCCACTGGCCATATATTTCCCTGTCGTCTGTGATCTGTGTGTAACCGGTCCTTTCAGGACACTTTCTATTGTTGTTCTTCTTTGGTACATATATGAGTACTCTGGTATGTTGTGCTATTATTGTGTGTGGAGCATTTCTCCACGGGCCTCTGCTGACACTGGACATATATCCAGCTAGCCTAGCCCGGTCAACAAGTGTGAGCCCACTGAACACTTTTTAAACGGGTGCACCTTCTGACAAGTGGGTCGAGTTACAGATGCATAACCGTCGTCTATCCATACTACTAACGCACACGTTATTCTATCCACATTTTATGTTTGTCTTATCACATAGCGTGTGTTTCTCACTACTTCTAACGGTACTTTACATGGCACTGCCCGATTCCATACTTTCAGGGGCTGACAGTTTTGAGACATGTATGATTGACGTGGAGGACACGGCCTTAACATTCCCTGCTGTGAGCGGATCACACACGCACACGCGCACTTGCATTTCCTAATTGTGGGTTACGAGCAGGCGCACATGCATATCTGTATTCTGGTTACATATGTTTACTGGGTCTGTGTGGTTACGTGGCCTGTGTTAGTTGTGACTGTTCCGGTAACATATCTCTGATCCGGTTGACGGACATGTGCGAAACGCACTTTCACCTTTACACATGTAACAGTCTTTGCGGCATGGACGCGTACGTACGATGCACATTTATATGTTCTATAGTCGTAATTCAAACAGGACTGCATTCACATTTGCCGGTTACTGTGACCACTACATGTTAGCTGTTCGGTCTCATTTACATGCATACCCATGGTACTTAGCTAAATTTACATATCCCCGCCCCCCCCCGCACTCACGTACGTCACAGGCATCCATTCTCCTGCTGGGAAAGGTGCGGTACTACATGTTAAACATTCCTCATTCCCTCCCGCTCATGGCCCAGGATGCATATGTCGTGACCGCAGGGATATTCAGATCACAGGGGCTTATATCCCCTACGCATACAGGCCTTCGATTGTCAGGGTGTTCCTGTGGTGCTTTGGGTTTGGTCTTGTCCACCTAGTGTACGGAACTGCCTTGACCGTGTACGAATGTCAGACGAGTCACATGGGCACGGTTTGTCCATGTCTATGATACCATACCCCCCCCATTATTCCTAACCGTGTGCGCTGATTGGCCGGCGTGCCCGTTGTAGATCTTGTTATAGTAATTGCACACGGTCTAGTCGAACGGACCTATTTCCATTACTAAACTTCGGTATTTATAACCTGTATCACTATATTACATGGGTTTAACATTGCGTGACGGCTTCCACCGAGCCACGGACATGTCCGTTGCTTAGTTTGGGGCAGTCCCGCTCTGCTACACACAGTTAACATGGCGGAATAGGTTGTACAGCTCAGCAACGGGGACATCGGGCTCTCTGTCGCTGTTTAGTATTGTATCGCTATGTTGACATTATTTAACATAGCGTGACAGTGTCGACATTGGTTACGGACATCTCGCGCCAATGCGTCCGCACCGCGGGTGCCGTATGTCTGCTTTGGGCGGCGGACAGGCATTATGCTGTGCCATTATGTCTGGGAATATATGGTTTCTTTCCATAGATGATATAGCATACTAGCAATGACCCGCGTCTGGGTGTGGGTACTGTAGGTGTGGCCTTGGGTCAGGTGGTGCCCTAGGCAGAAGGACTCCATGGTGCCCCCACCACATCACCCGCTACCCCCATCCTAGTCTACCTACACCGAATAAAGGCTTGTAAGGTGCCCCTAGCAGAGCGTCGCCCTAGGCAGCTGCCTACTTGGCCTATGCCTAAGGCCGGCTATGTGTGTGGTCCCTCGGGTGTCGGGCTCGGGAACGCACCACGTCTGCCGTGGGTATGTCTAGCATTACCCACATCCAGGCGTGGTTTATTGCTATGATGTTCCATGTGTACGGACACATGTGTTTGGACAACATACAATAGCTTCTACTATTGGCATACAATGCTGTGGGTGGTGCCGGTTACCATACATATGGCTTTCTCAAAAGCCGACTTCACACTTCTAAACACTAGTGTGGTCTCCTTTAAGGCCCCTGAGCCAGTGGTAAACATTACTCAAGCCACTGAATCACTTACATATGCCTTCTACCACCACCTACAGGACTGCATGGATCAGGCAATCCCTTACACATCTGTGAGTCTTTGTACCAATGCCAAGCATCCAGTCTGGTGTACCCCAGCCATACACAAGCTCTACAACGAAAGGAGGTAGCTACTACAAGACAGAGCAGAATCCTTGTAAGGTATGACACCCTTGCTCATTATATGTGAAGAACTACAAGCTCTCATGACATCATCCAGGACAAATCCGACAGATATATCACCAAGGACTTGACAGACAATCATACGGCCTTCTTTAGCTATGTTGGACACCTGGGAGGGCACTCCCAGATATGTTCAGACTGGGTTCAGAATGATGTGAAGTTTACTGAACCTACACACATTGCCAACAGAATGGCTGACAGGTTCAGTGCAAACATCTCCCCCCCTCCCCCCCACATGGAGAGATGTCTGTACCAGAGTATTGTGGCCCCCGAAACTTCTGTAATGCACAGGTGGGACATGCTCTCTCCAAGGCAGTGAACACAGCATCGATGGGACCAGATGGTGTCCCGGCTGTGTACTCCACAAACTCATTGAGGAATTAGACCCACAGTTAGGACAGCTGTTTAATCTTAGCCTCACCTCAGGTAACGTACCCAAGTTGTGGCGCACGGCGACTGTAGTCCCACTTCACAGGGGCAGTGCCTCCACTGACCCTGGTAATTACCGTCCCATTTGCTTGACAAGCCTTATCTGCAAAGCCATGGGGAAGGATCATAATGGAACTCATAGATGAAGACATAGGGAACTTGCATACTTTGCATCCAACCCAGTTTGGTTTGGTCAAAGGCAGATCATGCGTTTAAAACTTGGTTGACGTTTTAGGAACAGTCACCGAAGCCATTGATGAGGGTCAGGCAGTCCATACAGCCTACCTCGACCTGGCAAAGGCCTTCAACACAATACCCCCCTCAAGTATCATTGATAAACCCATTGGCTTGGATGTTAACCGGTACATCGCAGGATGGGTTGCAAACTGGCTAGGTGACAGAACCCACACGGTCATAGTTGCTGGCACCATGTCAGACTCACAGCCGGTCACAGGCGGTGTCCCACGGGGCTCAGTCCTGGGTCCACTCTTTTTCTGCATCTACATTTCCAAAGTACAAGCAAACACAGGGGGGTTATGGCTGACAATGTTTGCAGATGACTGCGACTGGGTGCCATAGTGGGATGGACATCTGACACAGATATCCATCAGAAGGGCCTCACAGATATGGATATCTGGTGCCAGGGACATGGCCTTCAGCTAAATGCCGGGAAATGCATAGTCATACCCTTCGGGAAGGACAAGGTTACCCCTAGCTGCCATATAGGTGGCAATCCACTGAGCACAGAGGGAGTTACCAGGGATCTGGGGACCCAGGTTGTCAGTCACCATTCGTTCGACACACGTTGCTAACGTAGTTAGGTAGACCTTCTACATTGCCCACCTGATCGTGCAGGGATTCACATCTAGATCAGGGGAGGTCATCGTCTCCTTGTACTCATCACTCATTAGACCTATGATTGAGTACATTGCCCCATTCAGAAGGTATCTGACCCGACACCTGCAGCAGCTGGGAAGGCCCCATAGGTTCATCGTCAAACGGATGCAGGGTGTCAGGAATTTGTGTTATGCTGCCCGACTGAAAGGACTCCTGCTCCATTCAGTCACATACCACTTGCTCAGTGGTGACCTGTGCCTGACATACAAGGCCATGTCGACCCATATTTGATGACTATGCTTCACCTAATGGATCTACATCCCTCAGAACCACAGGGGCAGGTGACGTGAACCTTGACACGGTCATTAATAGAATGTGTTGGAGGGACAGATTCATCACCCAGACACTCACTATGTGGGGAACAACATCCCAGTACATGTGAGGCAGAGCATCTCGCTGGCCTTGTTCAAGGGGGATCTTGACCAATGGATGGGAGATTGCAGATATACCCCAGGGATTACTTCATTGTCACTGCTTGACAGAGGTACAGCAATATAATAGGCATTGTTATCTTCGGACTGGAGGGTTGGCAAAGGCAACATAACTATGGGCTAGGGTTATAGCTGCCCTTGGGCAGATAGCCTACTATGTACCTATCGACCTATGAACCTATGTTCATAGTTTGTCCCATTCACACTTGTCTATCCCCTATCCTCATTCGTATGTGTATATTTCTGTGGCACATGATTGAACTATGTATTACCTGCAGGTATGCTGTGTACAGTGCACATACGTCACGGTTGATTACAGTGTATCTGTGTACCTACCTCTGTGATACTGAGGACTACCACACATCCTTCACAGCATTACATGCATATGTCCATACTATTATTCGTTGGCCTGTGGGGGGTTGTTAGGGCAACGGTTACACGTGTCCCTGTTTGTGCACGCGTCATGGTGGTCTTTGACCAGCCTCCGTTGCTATCGTGGGATGGACGGTAGTGTTGGTGTGTGTTTGGGATGTGTTTCCACTGCCGGTACATCTGTGGGGGGTGGGGTTGGCACATGTTCCTCTTTGCAGGGAGCCCCATCCTGGACATTTGTGTCATGCGTTAACACTTGGCACGTGCCATATGTCCTGTGCTATTCCCACAGTCGTGTATGCCTTCCTGCATTACTAATGCATGTTACTGGCAGTTTGTATCTGGTACGCATGGCTATTATGTTGGATAGCTTGGCCTATTCCCATGCTATGACATACCCATTCATCCAGGCATATACATGTTATTCCATCCTTTGCATTGGCCGTGGGTGTTTGGCCATCCGGCAATGCTATTCTCAATGTGTGATGTCCCACCTTCACCTTCTGTGCATGTGGCACCCTGTTGGGGCGTCCTGCTTGGTGGGCAGATGTTCCGCCATATGTGTTGTGTTTGACATGTCTGCATAGCTAATCATCGGTACGGTGGCTGAACATACTGCCTTGTCCAGATGTGTACAGTTATGGGCACCGTGGCATGTGCACGCCTATGGGGTTTCGACAGGTCCATACCACATGCGGGATGTACACATTCTGCCGACACATTCACATGCAGCCATTTGGATATCTGTACCTGAGGTGGGATGTTGACATGTGGGGTACATATTTGCCTGCGTGGCACTGCCTAGGACAATACTTCTTACTACATTTCAGGTATACCCATTGTGTGTAGGTGTGCAGCTGCGCAAGGCTGCTAGCTGGGTTGGGTGCACGGTAGTACATGGGTGCGGGTTACGTGCTATGACGGGGCTGTTGTGTATTACATTTGCATGCATGGGTTCTGCTTCTGGATATTACGCTTAGGCATACGCCGTCCTATGTGTATGCGATGGGCACGTTGCTGGGTGTAGTACATGTTGCTATGCACATGTTTGTCTGTGTTTAGGGTATCTGGTTTCCTTCTGGTTGTTATATCGACACGACTGCCCAGTTGTGTACTCTCACTACTGCTGGTGACCATGCCCATGTGGCTACTTGTGTGTAGGTGCGGCGCGCTGACATGCTGCGGTACACCTTCTCTGGGTATGCCCACTGACAGTGCATTGCGTGATGGACACGGTATTACGCGTATCCTTTGTTCCTTGGACGGGTACAATTTGGACTTCGTGGGTTAATGTTTGGTTCTCCGTTTTGTGTGAACGGGTACTATGTTGTATACTCTGCGTACGTTTCATTATCCACGGACCCTGGCTGGTGCGGTTACTATTGCAGGCGGTCTGTGACAGTCAGCACTTTTGGTTGCTCATCGCCTGCCGGCTTGGCCACGCCTACGGGCGCATCCTACTTGGGCTCGCGCACGTGCCCTCTGCATGTGTCTGTGGTTGCGGCGCGCACTCATTACTATGCATATGGCGCTGCTACGCCAATTATACACTGCACTGCCGGCGCAAGCCTTACACCGGCCTTGCGCAGAGCTTCATGAATCCCGGGGTTTAAGTTTGTAGTCTTAGAAAGCATTTGTCCCCATTGAGAGGGGGTGCTTGGCCCTATTTACTAGAGAAAGCTGAACTAAGTTGGCAGATTTGATTAGACTCCACACACTGGCCATGTTTAAATGAGACTATATCAATTACTACCTTCTTAAAACTGAAGTCTTTGACTAGATGGATACATATAGTGCATACTATTATTATTTTTTTCTTTTTCCATTGTGAAGCACATTTTTGGGATTTTTTAGCCCCGATAGGTTATTTTTCTTATTTGTAGGGTGCTGTTTTGTGAATAAGGGGGACTAGTTTGTATATATATTTTTATTACTATTATTTGCTTGCTTTATGAAACAGTTTTAGTAATTTTTAAACTATAATTTATCTTTATTTCTTGTTTACGGACCATTTCTCTTTAACTATAGATGAGGAAATTACATCATATGTCTTTTTGATATTTAAATGGGGTTTTACTTTTGTTACTTTCATCAGATGAAGTTCCAGTAAAAGATTTATCTTGTGACGAAAGCGCTTACCACCACTGTTCAAATAAACATTGTTTGTTATCCGGACTGAGCGTGCCTCTTGTTTCATGGGTTTTTGGACTTGCTTGCTGTTCTATAGTCTAACGTGCTGTTTTGAGGTGCTGCCATTCTTTTTTTTCAAATCCACCTAATTCATTTTTTTCCTGCTATACAAGAGCCATGAGTATTTCCTTGAACTCTTGTACTTTTGCTTCACTCAACTTTCAGTTGTTCAGCCAAGTCTATGTTGACCTTAGAGCCTTTTCTGACTACAGCTTACAGTTGACTGTGGTATCCAGTGGTTTATTCTGTTAGCCAACTGTTTCACTGGGTAATGCCTTTGCTATCTCTGATGGTGTCCCAATGTCCTTGTTTAACTAGAAGAAGGTCTAGGAGGTCTACTTGAGTTACATGCTGGCCACACTTGTATTTGATCGTGTGACTGACTTTCTTATTGAACCATTTGTTGGCCATCACCAAGTCATTTGCTGGACAGAATTCTAGAATGACCTCTCCTTCTTTATTCCTTTTGTCCCATCCATATGGACCCAGGCAGTCATTATATTCTGTTCTGTCTGTACCAATATGAGCATTCAAGTCTCCCATTATCAGCACCAACTCATGTTGTCCTGCTTTATCTAGCAGATTCTGAAGCTGCTGCCTGAATTCAGTCTTTTCCTAGCTATTACAACAATTCTGTTGGGCATAGGCTGAGGTTATGAATAGTGCCTTATGTTTACAATGCTGTCTGACTGCCATGAGTCTGTCACTAATTCTGATTACATCCTTTACTGTCTTTTGAAGACTCTACCTCAACACAGTTCTCACACCATTTCTAGTCTGCCCTCCCCCTGAGCTGTTTTCTGTTTATTTATGTCTTCTTAAGAATTTTATTGTATTCTATATATGTAAAATTATAAAACATCTGGAGTCTGTGATCAATCAGAATGCATGGCCTACAGTGCTACACAAATCTAAACTGGTTGTATCAGGTCATCAATCAATGCTGGAAGGGAGCTGGCATCCTATGGGTAATAGAGAGGTAAAAAATGTCTGACAAGAAAGGGAAGGTAGAAGATGAAAAAATCAGAGACAGGGAGTGACTCACCAAGCCAGTCAGATAGCTGGGTGATTTGGAGCTAAAATCTTAAAAGAAAAATAGTTAGTGGATATTAATTCATACGGTGAAAAAGCTGCCAGTGTGATGAAGTTATAGCACTAAGGATTGTATAATATTAGGAAGACCTGTCTATGTATGTTGAACTGGCATGGCTTTACTTGTTGGTATTGAGGCTAAGAGAATATATATTCCAGAGAGGTGGAGATGGTGTTTCCATTTTATCCACAGGAGAGTGCAAGCTTAAGAAAAAAAGCTAGTGTCTGGCAGGGAAAAGGTAGATACTAAGGGGTCCATGTTAGCTAGAAAATACAGGGAGACAACAACATGGAAGGAGTACAGTTGGAGCCCAGAGTGTCTGACTGAGTAGGTGGTTCAATCAGAGATTCCCAGAGAAGGGCAGTTGGCATTTTATGAGGAGACCACTCAGGTTGGCCTATTAGATAGGGAGTTGTTTTATTGGAGCTAGTCAGTGGAGTCAAAATCATTAATAATGGGGACAGATGGAAAAATACATTTGTAATTTGAAGAACCCCAGATGGTAAAGACACAGTATGCAGTGTTATGCCAATGAGAGCATGTCAAAGGTGCAGCCATGATGTATCACTCTAAGGAGTGAAGAAAATAGCTGAAATGTGCATCTGGTAAAAAATGTTGGTAATAGAGACCAGATGTCGTTAAACTGAGCTAGATTACAATCAAGATAGATGGAATGACAAGAGATTCTTGACTCTCATCATCAGCATTTCTGAAGCTATTAGCTACTTTTGCCTAAGCAAGCAAGTCTGGTAATTACATTAAAACTAATATATCATTACTGTTTCTCTCGAGCAAACACTCCACTACACTATAGTTTCCAGACTACTTTCTTCACAGCCATTACACATCATTAGTTGCATAACAAACCACAGACTTCTTTCTATAGGGCCGTATACTCCTGAAATATGGTGAGAGAGTTTTGCAACTTAGATCGCCTGTTGCTACAACTAACAGTTGTTTTTCAGCTAAATTCTATTTACACTTCTCAGATTCCAGACATCTTAGTTCTGATCAGTTTCAACCTTGCAACTTTCTTAACAGAGGTCCCTAGCCCCTCCCCCAAGTGAAGTGTCTCTCTTTGCCACCTTCTCATACTCAGTGCCTGAAATACCACCACTTTACCTAACAGCAGTTCATGGACCACTTCCATGTTGGCAGGAAGACCATATCGAAGCTTATGGAATTGTGTTGTCCACATGTGGAATCAAGAGCAGCAGAATTTATTTCACTTGCTTTTAATATATGAAATACTGACTGATGAAGTCCTGGGTTCCTATCCCAGCATACATAAAGTATGTGTTTCTTTAACTATTCTAGCTAAAGAGCCTTTCAGCAACCTACAGCATAGATTCTAGGAATATAGCCAGTGCCAGCCTCACACATCCTACAGTGATAGCAATGACGTTATATACACGGTTCCACATTAGCTTGGCTTCAAAAAAGGCAGATCATGCCATCTCATCCTGGTTGATTTTTTTTTTTGAAAAGGTTACTCTGACCATTGATAAAGGTCACACAGTCTATGCTGCCTAACTGGACATTGGCAAAGTTTTTGATATTATCCTTCACACTTGTAACCAAGTCTCCCAACTCAATACTCAGCAATACATAGCTTGCTAGATAGGTAACAATCTGCCTGGCAGAACTCATACTGTTAATGTCTGTGCTGCTTGATCTAGACAGAAAGGCATTACCAGCTGTGTCAGATGAGTTTTGTCAGGGGGTGCCCTCCTCTCTGACATGGAAGTTGATACCAAAGCACTATGAATAACCAATTTTTCTGATAATTGCAACCTGAGTGTAGTAAAGAAATCCCATTCTGAGTCTCAAATTCTCAAAGGCTAGACAAAAGAAGTGTTTGGCATGTTAATCGTGGTCTTGTGCTTAATGCAAAGAAATGGAGAATAGTTTCTTTTGGCAAATCTAGCTTTACTTCTGCATACAGTATAGATAATATTCCGCTGAAATCTGGCAGTCTTCAGGGAGTTGTGTACCTTTGCTGACAAAAGAATCTTCAGTGACGAATCTTCTTTGACCATAATACCTTTGTAGTTGAAACCCTTCTACCATGCACTAGTTATCCTTTGTGGTATTTTCTCAATGTCCATCACTGAATATAATACCCTCCTTTGACATGTACCTTACTAAGCACCTAAAAACAATTCAAGTACCATCAGCATTTACACACCAAAAACGTTTTTGCTTTCTGTACCCATACCTACTGTAATAGTTTTGAATCCCTATCTCTTTCTACTTAGTGTCATATAGACTCCTGAGATGTGATCTTTACTTAGCTATCTATGCTGTGAATGACACAGCTCTCTTTGAGTTGCTTCATCTAAACTGAAGCAGTGTTAAAGAAAAGACACACTCCAGAGACCTACACCTATCTTATCAAATTAAATGGCATAACAAGTACCTAACACAGCATCTCACCTGTTTGTGGAACAGGCTGCATAAAGCAAAGTACTTCTCTAGCAATATTTATAAACCTTCTTGATGACTTGATAGGTGATCATAAATTTACACATCGGCTTTGATTTCACAGCTGGCATGAAGGATTTTTTTTTTTTTTTTTTTTTAATAATGATGGACTGCTTTGTTTATTTCCTGATTAAATGGATGCAGTGTAGGACTACTGGTATGCATCAGTTTATTCTTTGACATTGTTTACACTTCTGGATTGGGACACTCCAGTATCACTTTGATCTTCCAAAGACATGCATCTGGAGCATTTCTCCCCGGGCCTCTGCTGAAAACAGGCTCTGTGGAACCTAGTCGGACATTCCCGGTCAACAAATGTTAAATAAAATAATAAATAAAATAAATAAAATCTTGGATATAGACTGCAGCGTCAGTGGATAGTTTTGTTTTCTGAGAACATGATAGCTACAATTAAGTTGCATTAATATAATACAGTTACTTCTTCACAGCCTCCAACTATCTGAGTGTCCCTTATTCCCCTTCACTATTATCTCTGGATCCAGTAGACACTTCTATTACCAGGTCCTACTCAATACTCCTTCATAATTTGTAGTCATCTCCATCCTATAATTCCTTCACTGTCTACTGCTTAATATGTAATTACAGCTGATTTAAAAATAACTAGACTCTTATAAGTTAAATTTTAACTAATATTTTACTGTAGTCGTATTTGATTAGCTGTCGTGTCTTGATTAACTGTCTTATCATTACTAAAATGCAACATTTCTCCCTGGGCCTTCAATTAAAAATAGGACCTGTGCCCAGTTGGACTTTCCTGATAAACAAAAACAATAAATAAATAACTGAATTTCTTATGTGGTTGGGACCCTGGTGCTATTTTCTAAGGATTTATGCTTGTGGCATGACTAGGAAACTGAAGGGTTCAATGAAAATGTGTACCTGTTGCAAGCTGAGGGTAATCGATTTGCATATCCTTGTATAGGCTTGCTTACATATACTTGAGGTGAAATTGCATAAGCAGTAGTAACCTGCAGAAAAAAAAAAAAGTTGAGTGGCATAAGCCGAATGCATTCTCCCATAGGAAATCATTGCTGGAGTGATTTCTAATTGTCTGCCAGCAATGATTCACTTGTTTATAGACTTCTTTAAGTTGGTCCAGTCCAGGAGTTGGTATTAATAAGTCTGGGATGGGTGAGAGGACTTGCCTTCACATTGTGACTTGCAGGGGGGATTGATCATGCAAAACACAAGAAAAAATGAGTTTTTCCCCATTTAGTATTTTTAGCATTGTTTTCATTCTTTTGAAGTTGATGTTTCATAGTAAAACTGTAGGTACTGTACAAGATACTTAGCTGTACTTGCTCATCTAACCATATCAGTACTTTAATTTAGTAACTGTAATGGTTAATAGTTAAAATATTTCCGCACAAGTTTTTCTAGTAAGGCTGGCAAAGTATGCTTCATAGTGAGACTGCACTGGATATCACTTTGTAATTACTGACTAATTGTTGTATAATGTAGTCGTCATTGCTTCAGTTTCTAAGGGGAGATGGAGGTTAAGGGTGACACCTGACTTCTTACAAGCACAATTAACAAAAAAAAAAAAATGGGAGTATAATATGTCCTGCTATTCTTAAATAGAATATATGCAGGTGGGTTATGCCAGGTTATTATGCTACATAAATGCTGGATTTCATGAATACCCAGAAAAATCTGCTTTGAACATGAAAATGTTTTTTCTTCAGGAAGTTACGCAGGTTGGGGATCCATTCCTACGTTCTGAAGTGTCCAGACATACTTCTGAGTTCTATATTTTATATATTGTAAATATTTGCCTGAGCTGTAAGGAAAATGCAAATGTGTTATTGTTTCCATAGCAAAAACACATGTAGTTTCATGGTGTTTTTAAAATTTACTTAATTCATGCACAGAAGATTGCGTATATAATAATAAACACACTTAAAAGGCAACTTCATAAATTAAACCACAGCAGATTTTTAAGCATTTTACACTTGTATATCTTGCTACACTGAATACATCCAACAACAGATGAAACAGTTGCAGAAAATATGACAAATACTTAAAATTCATGAAAAAATACCTTACATATTCAGCTGAATATTGACATTTTCTCAAAAAATATTCTGCAGAATAATAAACATGTAATGGATGCTTTTTTAACATTTTATTCTGAAGATGTCTTCCAAGGTACGTTGCAGACATGACTGCAGATGTGTGATGTTTTCCTTTTATTGTCGCTGTGTTTTGTCTCTGCTGGGAGATGACTCAAAGCCTTTCCTGTTCATCTCAAAGAGGGAGGAAAGAATTTTCACGTCAAACGCATTATTTGATGAAGCAGATCTCAAAGAGTGTTGAAATGTTTACCAGTCATCTAAGGTGTGAATAATTCACAAGGGCTTTTCTGTGGATGTGCCAGTTGGAGACTATTTTGAGAAAACTATTAAAATGAAAAAGGTCTTACAGGGCAAGGAAAGACAAAACTCGTGACATTTATATGTATATCTACAGCTGGGTCTACTTCATTCTATCAAATTACCACATAACCAAAACTAAAAAGACTGAGGCAAGAAGAGTGGAATCTCACAAGAACAAACCTTTACAATGCTGAAATCCAGAACAACGAAACACCAGTTGCGGTTGTCACACACCACTCAGAGCATATGAATGCAGATTGTGGTATAGTAATGTTCAGGAGGTTTACCCTTTTCCCCATTGTAGTACAGTCTCAGAATTGGCATATATAATTTGCAGCTCATAAAGCAAGGTAGATTTTTTTGTGTTGAAATACAGCAGCTGGTGTTTCGTTGTTCTGAATTTCGGCACTGTAAAGGTTTGGTCTTGTGCAATTTCACTCTTCTCATCTTATTCTTTTTAGTTTGGTTATAATTTGATAGAATAAGTAGATCCCTATAGCTATACCGATATCTTAATTTATTTATATTTTATATATCTGTATCAGTTTATATATTTTCTCTCTCTCTCTCTCGCTCTCTCTCTGTATATGTGTGTGTGTGCGTGCGTGTGTGTGTGTGTGTGTGTGTGTGTGTGTGTGTGCGTGTGTGTGTGTGTGTGTGTGTGTGCATGTGTTTGCGTGTGTGTGTGCGTATCTGTGTGTGTGTGTGTGTGTGTGTGTGTGCCTTTGTATGTGTGTGTGTGTGTGTGTGTGTGTGTGTGTGTGTGTGTGTGTGTGTGTGTGTGTGTGTGTGTGTGTGTGTGTGTGCATGTATGTATCTGTGAGTGTGTGTGTGTGTGTGCATGTATGTATCTGTGTGTGTGTGTGTGTGTGTGTGTGTGTGTGTGTGTTTGTGTGTGTGCATGTATGTATCTGTGAGTGTGTGTGTGTGTGTGTGTGTGTGTGTGTGTGTGTGTGTGTGTGTGTGTGTGTGTGTGTGTGTGTGTCTGGGTGTGGTTATGTGGAAGAATGATGGGTTGGGAGCCTTTCCCAATTCACTATGACTGATACATTAGGGAAAAATCCCTTCCCCTTTAGATGCAGCTACCTTAAAGTTGATTATATTAAGTAGGAGAGCATACTTGCCTTTTTGTGTTCAAGAGTCTGCCTCTATATAATAAACTTACCTTTTAAAAATTTTACTTGTTTAAGCAAATGCCATTTCATTTAGTTCTGTTCAGCGACACTGCATTTATTGAATTGTACTTTAACTGTTATACTACATAATGACTAATTATAGAAAACATAAAGAAAGGGAGAATAAATCATTTCAATTGTATGCTGCTGGTTTCTTTTTCCTTGCTTTTTATTTCTGTTTATTTATTTAATTTACAAATGACATCTAAGAATTCATAAATATCATTTTCATGCCTTTTTGAGAAGCTGACATGACGTGATAAGAAAACTGTGTTTGCTAAGTGTCAGTTAGGCAATATGGTGAATTACTGATTAAGAGCTCTACTTCCTACCTTCAGGGTTCATTGCTCATTTCTGACTTCTTGCTATATGCGTGGCATTTTGTAAGTTTACTTAGTGTCTCCATGAGCTTTCTCTAGATGCACCACTTAATGACACAGTGACTACTGACATATACTCCATTACTTCTGACACTCTCACAGATTCTATTAATGCTAACATTCTAAGGTAGGCAGTAACTACTGACACTCTAAGGTACACTATGGCTAGTGACACTCTCAGGTATACCACGACTACTGGCACTCTCACGTATTCCATCACGGCTAACGCTGTAAGGTACAACTGTGACTACAACAATCTATGATCATAGACTCCATTACTGCTAACACTCTAAGGCACACAGTGACTTCTGACACGCTAAGGTACACCATGACTACTACTGACACTCTCATAGATTCCATAATGGCTAGCACTCTGAGGTATAATGTGATTACTGACACTCTCACAGATTCCATTACTGCTAACACTAAAGTACACAGTGACTTCTGACACTCTAAGGTACACTGTGACTAGTGACACTCTCAGATACAGTACAACTATTGACACTCTCACATATTCTATAATGGCTAACACTCTAAATTACACTGTGACTACTGACACTCGCACAGATTCCATTACTGCTAACACTCTAAGGTACACTGTGACTACTGGCACTCTAAGCTACACTGTGACTACTGACACTCATTCATATTCCACAGCTGCTAGCAATCTAAGGTTCACAGTGACTACTGTCACTCTTAGGTGCACCATGAGTATTAACACTCTTGAGTACACTGAGACTACTGATATTCTCAGGTACGCTGTGACTACTGTTGCTCTCAGGTACATCGTGACTACTGACAATTTCAGGTACACCATGACTACTGACACTTTCAGGTATACTGCAACCACTGTCATTCTTAGGTACATTGTGACTAGTGACACGCTCAGGTACACAATGACTACTGACACTCTCAGGTACACTGTGACTACTGACTCTGTTAAGTGCACAATGACTATTCACACTCTCAGGTACACTGTGACTACTGACACTCTCAGGTACACTGTTACTAGTGTCACTCAGATATACAATGACTATTGACACTCTAAGATACACAATGACTAATGCCACTCTCAGGTGCACTGTGACTACTGACACTCTCTGGTACACTGTTAGTGACACTCTTAGATATACAATAAGTATTGATACTCTTAGGTACACAATGACTACTGCCATTCTCAAGTACATCATTACTAGTAACACTGTCAGGTATACTTCGACTACTGATAATATAAGGTGTACCATGAGTACTGACACTCTCACATACAATGTGATTACTGACCCTCTAAGGTACACAGTGACAAATTACACTATCAGAGGTACACCATTACTACTAACACTTTCAGGTACATTGTGACTACTGACTTTCATATATTCCATAATGGCTAACACTCTAAGGTATGCTGCAACTACTGACACTCTCAGGTACACAGTAACTATAGTCACCCTCAAGTACACAGTGACTACTGACAATCTATGGTTTACTGTGACTACTGGCACTCTAAGGTACACTGTGACTACTAACACTCTCACGAAGACTGTGACTACTGACTCTCTCAGGCACACAGTGACTTACAGAACTCTCATATATCGCAGAAAAGCTCAACAAATATTTTAAGCAAGAAATTCAAACTTCACCAAGAGAAGTACAGCATAGTTCACCACAGAAATACATACCTTTTCATAATGGAGTTATAAAAAAGAAAATATAGATCTCATGGAGGCATTCATTACAGTCAGTTAGATACAGGTATGTTTTACATTCTTTCTAGTGAAATAGTTAATGCTCAGTTGACAAGAATTATTATATTATATTCATATTTACATCCTAAGATTGATTTGTAACATTTTATATGCTGAGTACTCTAGCTGTACTTTGTAGTAAAATGTATAACATTAGGTCGGTTAGTTTTATGGATTGAAGGAAAGTGTGAGGAAAAATACACGAGCATAGCCAGGAGCTGTTAAGGTATTGTTTAAGTTACAAAAAGAAGGCTTAGATCACAAGTGTTGCCCAAGATGTTTAGTGGATATTAAAAACAAAATTAAAGCCAGAGATTCAGACCGGAAGAACTGGGAAAGGAACCCCAGCTATACAGAGCTACACCAAACCTTTCTGAGTTTAAAAAAAGAAACAAGAATTGCAATAAATACTGCAAATGCCTTAGGGCCGGATTCATGATGGCTTGCATGGAGTCTAAGAGTAGAGTAAGACTCCATGCAGCCATCATGTCTGACGAGCGATCCAGGAACAGCCTGCAGGGGCGTGCAAGAGAGCTGTTAAAACAACTCTTACACGGACAGGGCCACGTTATGCAAATTACCTCAATTGCAGGTGAAAGGCATGCAAATGAGGTAGATTTACGATTCAGGAAACCCAAACCTGTCCGAGTAAGAGCAGTTTTATCTGCAGAAATGTACTCAGTTGACAACTGAGTACCATTTTGCAAATAGCAAAACGGAGCCGTGACAGCTCCAAATAAAGGTTGCATCCAGTGTAGGAAGCATGCCAATGGCCAAATATATGGCCAATGGCAATGTTTCCTGATGCAATATAAAAAAAAAATAATTTATTTTTTTCTCTGATTTCTGATGTTTAAGCATAGCGCAGCACTGAGCAAATGGGCTGCACTCTAAAAACCAGAAGAATAAAAATTAAAACCCACAAATGTGGATTTTATTTAAATTGTTAATTTACAATGCAAGGGAATGGCAGGCTGAAGACAACATGGCCACCGAGTAGAGGTTGCTAAGGGAAGCACAGTCTAAGAGATGTAACCAAGCATTAGTAGGCAATCCTATGCAAAGGAGGGTTAGGATAGTGAATCGCAGGTTTACATAGCAAATGAGCACAGTCAGTGGAGTGTAGAAGTAGGATAAGGGGAGTAACAGAGTAGAAGATAGGTGACATCACGAGTGGGCTATGTATGAAAGAAGGGAAGCTCATTGGAGCAGAGTGGCATGTGTCAGCTGTCATTTACACATCATTGAAAGAGGTGTGTCAACAGGTAGGCTAGGGAAAGGCAAGAATTGGAAGGTGTGTGCCATGAATAACACCAAAGTTTCTTGCTGAGCAGGTATGCGCATGTGTTTGTGCACCTGTAAACCTGAGTAAGACAGTGTGCACGCGTGTAAGCATGAGTGCATGCATTTAAGCTGGAGTAAGCATATATGAGGCAGTATAATGCGCGTTTGTGCTGGTGTGCGCGTGTTTTAACCCGAATAAGCAAGTTGTGGTCCGTGTAAGCATGTGTGCACGTGTATGAGCTGCTGTGAGCGTGTTTGCACTTGTGTGTGTGGCGCTGCTCCCCCCGCGGAAACTGAAAGGAAATAGGAAGCACAACAAATAGTAGGAAGCTACCAGGGAGTACTAGCAGAGCTACCAGGTGAAAACAATCAGAATCAGGCAATTACACAGGCAGTGCACTAGCCCAGCCCAGCCTAGCACTTAAAACTCTGCAAACAATAGTCCATTATGTTTCTCATAAGAGACATTGCAGTAAGCTAATAGAAGTGAAAACTGAAAAAGCTTTACTGAGACAAAGAAATGTTAGGGGCTGCCATTGCTGTTATAAGGCGACATATGCAACATGCTGAGGGTGGTGATAATGGAAATACTGCTGGACAACCCACAGTGAGGAGACGGAAAAGAGTGTACATGCCCAGGGTAACCTACCAGGGGTTACATGAGCTGGAGATAGTGGAGCGCTATAGAGTGGACAGAGACCTCCTGCAGAAAATTGTTGAGCTGTGCAGGCCGTGCCTCACATACAGAACCAACAGAGGGGAACCCATCCCAGTGGAAACCAAGGTATGTGTTGGCCTAAGAATATTAGCAACAGGTACCTTCCAGAGACCAACTGGTGATATGATGGGGATATCACAGGCATCAGCATCCAGGGTACTGCACCAGTTCCTGGATGGCATGTCAGCACATGTAAGTGATCATGTATATTTCCCCAATTCCCATGAGGTATTGGTCAGCAATATGCGTCTCTTCCAGCAAATAGCGGAATACCCTGAGGTAGTGGGTGCAATAGACTGCACGCACATACACATCAAAGCACCAGCCGGCAAGCGGGGTAGGGTCTACTTCAACCGCAAGGGCTTCCCCTCCATCAACTGCCAGGTCATGTGTGATGCCCAGGGCATAATACTGAATGTGTGTGCTGGCTGCCCTGGAAGCTACCATGATTCCCATAATGGCATCTTACACAGCTGTACCAGACATTTGCCAAAGGGGACATCCCACATGGTCACCTAGTGGGGGATGCTGGCTATGTACTGGAGCCGTGGCTGATAACACACATCAGAAACGCACACAGACCTGAACAGGAACGCCATAATGAGGCACACGCACAAACACGAAATGTAATTGAGCATGTGTTTGGGCTGCTCAAGTCACAGTTCCAGTGCTTGAACACATCTGGTGGAGCCTTGCAGTACTCACCAACTACATGTACCCAAATTGTCATGGTATATGCTATGCTACATAATATGATCCTGTGAAAACAGCTGCAGCAGGACAGGCATAGGCCTGGGCCAAACAGCCCCCCACCATTGCCAAGGTCATCACAGGCAGAACGTGACTCAGAGGAGGAACAACCTGAGCCTGCCCCGGTAGGCAGAAGGAGTCATGCCCAGTATGCTTTGGCCTTGGCAAAGAGGCAATGCATAGCACATACACTGGCTCAGTAGGAACTCTGGAAATAATACCTCTCTCTGACTCGCACATATAGTAAAAGGGATGCCTAAGTTGACACTACCTGCTTTCAAACATATGCAGGGAGTGTAGTATGTGCATCTGACATAGGCAGCCCTGCAGCACCACGTGAGGCATGATTGCCATGTGTTAAGCAATTTAAAGCAGTGCTAAACAGCATTTACTACCATGTAGTATATGCAAACAGAATCGCACACACCAACTAGTGCAACTGTGGTCAATGTTGAGTAATACTGGGCAACGTCCAGCAAAGTTGGTAAATATTCAGCAATGTTGGACAAGCCTGGTCTAAGTAGGGCATAGCTGAAGAAAAGCCAACATGCTCATATTTGCTTAACTGGCCCTTAAGCAGTCTGGTCTGCTCAGTATGAAAATATAAAGCAGTGATGGACCTCGAACCCAGGATACTGTGCACTATAGTTAAAATACTGAACCACTAAACCATGACAGTATTTCAGTGGTCAGCCAGTATGAAGGAATGTTGATAAGTCTATGCAAAGTATCTCATGGAAACACTGCAGGCACAGCATAATCCCTGTTGAATTATGACACAAAGTTGAGTCCTGCAGTAAGAACAGAATTTGACTTCCAACACACACACACACAGTATAAATGTTAATATTGGTCATGTTCACACACATCCACAAATGTAGTGGACCTCAGATCGCAACATACTGAAAGGTCACACTGGGCATGCTCACACACTTGAATAAATGAGACAAATGTCAGGCAACAAAACATGGAAAGCCTGAACTGGGCCTGCTCACACACTTAGGCCATGTTTGAGTACAGCAGTGGGCCACACATATCTGGCAGTTGCATGTGTTAACCCAGGAACCTCTCACTATCCAGCAATCTGCCCTGTGCACACAGTTACATGACAACAGACACATATATAATATAGTGGAACCCTGTCATAATCAAATATGTTCTGCAGATACCTAAGTTGTTCATAGAAACTGGGAAAGCAAAGACGATAAAGACCTGCAAACAGTACCAGCAATAAATATTGTGCATCCCGAACATAAGTATAGGTCCAGAGGTCAATACTAGGCTAGCTGCCCTAGGGCATGTACAAGCCTAGCCGGAGTGTGTTTGGCTTTTGTAACCCTGTCAGATTACTACACTGTGCCAGTGAATAGTAGATCACACAAGATAGCCCATGTATGTCTAGGCTAGTGTGCCTCTGTCTTGCAGGGACACAGAAGATATCCCAGGGGTAAACATATGATCACCCATACAGCCATCAAGATGTCTCCTATAGGTGGTCAGTGGGTGGCTCTGCCTATGTGAAACTGTGATCACAATCCAGAGTGAGTGGAGGCCCTGGGATAAGAATCTGTCCCTCCAGCATGTCCTATTAACATCTGTGCTGAGGTATATGTCCCTGGAGTGTGTAGCTCCAAGGGAGTCGGATATCCTGAGGTGGAGCATGTCCAGTAATTCTGGGTTGGGTATTTCTGTAAACAACAGGCACACATCATATCCGAGTAGGCAGTAAGCGACTGAGTATAGCTGGAGTTACTGCATCCGAACTGTGCAGGTCATACGTGTGAGTCCCTACATCTGCTTGGTGAGGAACTTCTGTGGCCAGTACAGTTGCTGCAGGTGTTGGGTAAGGTACACCTCAAATGTGGCATTGTAACCAAGCATGGTTGTGATGAGTATAGGGGCACAATGACCTCACTCGATCTAGATGTGAAACCATATGCGATAAGGTGGCTTATATAGAAGGTCTGTCCAACCACTTTGGCAACGTGAATGTCAAAGGTGACAGTACAAATAAGTCATGTCCCCAATCACCTAACAACTCCTACCATATGTATTGGAGTACTACCTATGTGGTAATGTGTGGGCATGTTGCTATTCCCAAAGGGGATGACTATGCAACTAATGGCATTTAGCTGTAGGCCATGGCTCAGGCACCAGTCATCCATCTCTGTGAGACCCTGTTTGAGTATGCATGTGGCAGCTGGAGAGTTGATTATGGCACCCAGTTTGCAGTCAAGTGCGAACAAGGTCAGCCATATTCCCCCTGTGGTAGCCTGTACGTCAGACAAATATATACTGAACAAGAGCGGTCCCAGGACCGAGCCATGTGGGATGCCACGTGTAACTGGTGTATAGTCAGACATGGCACCTGCAATTCTGACCATGTGGGTGCTATCCCTGATCCACGTAGCAATCCACCATGTGAGATATGTGTCCATATCAACGCTGGTGAGCCTATGCATAATGGCCCAGTGGGTTATTGTGTGGAAAGGGTTTGCAAGGTTCAGGTAGGCTGTGTGGACAACTGTCCCTATGTCGATGGACCTGTTAACCATCTAAAGAATACAAACATGTTCAAGAGGCAAGATCTGCCCACAACAACGCTGAAATGTGTAGGACACAGTGTCTGTAGGTTCCCGATGTCTATGTATAAGAGACCCATGACAATACGCTCCATAGCTTTGCAGAACAGGCTAGTTAGGCTTATAGGGCAATATTGTCTGTGGTCCGTTGTGGCACCAACTCTGTGGAGTGGGACCACTGTCGCTGTACGCCATTCCATGGGTACATATCCTGTAGTAACTCTGATATTGCACAGTAATGTAATGTGAGGGTTACGTCTGTCATGAAGCTCATGTAAGATGCATGCCAGGACACCATCTGGTCCCATTGATGCTGTGATGTATGCTTTGGGGAGGGCAGCACTCACCTGTTACTGTGTGATGTCAGGGAGGTTACACTCTGTTGGGATGGATAGTTGCTCCCTAGGGGGGATGGGGGGGAGACATCTGCACTGAACCTGTTTGCCAGGATGTTGGCAGTGCCAGTGGGTTCAGGGTAAGTTTAGTCAGTATGCAGTAACTTACAGCATATCAGTGAGTGTCCACCCAGGTTCCTGACATAACTGAAGAAGGCCTTGTGATAGTCCTATGTGTCCAGTGCAATTGTCCATGAGAAGCAGCCCTTAGATAAGTTCATGAGTGATCATAGCTGTCTGCTAGTACAGACCACAGATGCTTTCCCCATCTGGGATTGTGCTCTATCATGTAGTAGCGTCCTCCTGACGTTGTACAGCTTATTAATGGCTGGGGTCTACCAGACAGATCCCCTACCATTGGAGGAGTGAGTCCTGTTGTTATTTGGGATAGCACAATCCATGCAGTCCACTAGGTGTCCATAGAATGTGTATGTAAATGATTCAGCAGTCGGAGCCGTATATGCCACTGTCTCAGGGTCTCTGAAGGATACCACCTTGCTTTGGTGAAGTGAGATGTTGGCTCATGAGAAGTTTACCAAGATTACCCAGGATGGGTGTGTGCAGGGTATATTTATATCCAGTGAGATATATGTATATTCTGACCTTACCAATGAGGGGTATATCACTGGTGTGGAATATAGAGTCCCCATGTTGGTGATGATCAGGTCCAATATGCATTCCCCCTTGTGGCTGTGGTGACTGGTTGTGCCATAGCATATGAATTTACAAATTGTAGCGACTGTAGGGCAAGGGTGTTGGGGCTTGAGTAGTATCCCCAGTCAATATTTGTGTATTTGAAGTCACCCAATATAATGGTGTTTGTGGAGACCTTCATATTCTCCACTGTTCCCAGGAATGCCGAGTGTGGTTCCTGAGTATGGGAGGGTGGTCTGTAGCAGGCAACAAACTGAAAGGCAGTTTTGCACAATGGTAGTTGTATATGTATGGTCTGTGATGCTTTGTGCAGTGCTACTAACCCGGAGGTGTGTGTATCTGTGATGTATATGGATACTCCCCCTAGTTTTGTTGTCCATTCCAAGTCCTGTGGTCAGAAAGCATAGTATGAAACATAACCTGGTAGTGCTGGTGTGCATATGTGAGCCTGAACTAGGCATCCGTTAGTGTACTGATATCGTTATCCTCCATACTGAGGAGAGTACTGAGTGGCCGCAATATGAGGGTAACACATCTGGTGTTGAGCAGCATTGCCCTTAGTGTCATTTAACCTGTAATGTCTATGGAAGTGGGTTTGTCTTTTGAGCCCTGCTCAACAAATGCACTATGGTGGTCGCAAGAGCCTTAGCCAGCATTGGAAGGTCCAAGGGTGACAGGTGCAAGCTGTCCATAGTGAAGCTATGTGGCATGTCGAGCATGTCACCACAGGCTGACAGACACTGTATCCCCTATGAATGACACCAATTTGTTAGCCAACTGTTAAACGTGATATGTTTGTCTGTATACTGTGACATCATAATTGGTGGGTGTAAGATGCTAGACATGGTCAGGGTCATACTGGCCTGGGCTACATGATCAGAGTGTTCCTCCATATATCATGTCATGTGGTCCAGGGAGTAACGTCTGAGGTTTTACGCACCAGCATGGACAATGATGGTGCCAGTCCTGTACTTGCTTTGGAGTGACTTGACTGCATGTGTTATGTGGCAGATCCTGGCACCCGACAGACAACCCAAAGTGACTATTCCCATGTTTGGGCTGGTGAGTGGTACGTCAGTGTGTCTGACAATAAGTGTCGCCTATTACAAGTGTATTAGGTGTGTTGTTTAACCCGAATGGCAGTGACTGTGTGGCACACTGACATTGTGAACTATGTGATATGTGGGTATTGTAGTGGGGTAGCAGTTGTGTGTGTGTGCCTGCTGTGGAGGTCTCTGCTGCTTAGGCAGAGTTAATTCACAGCATCTGAGTATGTCTATGTGTGATAACGTGGTTTGAGTGCTGTTGCCAGAGGACATGTGAGACTGATATGTGGTGTGAGTGGTTACCTTCACCACCTGATAGACTGTGCCAGTCATGGGTCGAGAGAGTTCAGCACCCTGTATGTCTCTATATGTGCATCTCACACATACATCTGAGTTTGTCGGGAGGAGGAGAGGGTTGTCTGTGTACATGAGGCAGATGTGACATTGTGTCAGCATCACAATATTCACCAGCTGGACTGGAGAGTACACATGAAATCGACCCCTGGACATGCCGGGATACTATGATGACATACACTGTAGCCAGATCATAAAGGGTCAGTAGGGTGTTAAGTGTGTAAAAGAGTATAACAGGGATTAGTGCTCAGGTTCGTTGGTGTTCTGTAAAGAGTAGTTGAGAAGGAGTCCAGACTGAATCATGACACCTCCGACAGCTATATCATATATAGCAATGTACACCCATATATGTCCTGAGTCAGGGCCAACTGTACTTGACTGACAATGCCGACATCCTGACAGACAGGCCCATATATACAGACCCACCTCCCACTGACGATAGTCCATATCATCATACCAGGAGATATCACATGTAGAATGGATGAACAGCTACCCCCAATGCCAAAAGCATGGCAGCAAGTGGAATACATTGATTCCCAATATGTGTCATGCATAAACTACAGAACAAACAGATCCTGCACCTGAACAGTCAGCTGAGCCTCCCCCCTACACAGGATGTAGAACCATTGAATGTGTTTCAGCAACATATGGCACTCCAGACAAGTGTTGGTGCACAACACACCATGGGAAGTACAGTCCAGTACGCCTATGAAGTCTGATCTGCAAGGCCATGGAGTCCATCATGTTGAAGTCATAAACAGAGCTATTGGAAGCAGACATACACACAACCCTACTAACTGTGGTATGTTCATGTGTGGGTCATGGTTCCCAAACATGCTAGACTGTTTGCAAGGCAGCCACCAAGGACATACATCACTGAACACAGCTACACGTGTCTCACATAGACTTTGAATAGCCCTTTATCAACATCCCAGACACATGTAGTACCCACAAAACCAACAAGCTATGCATAAATATGTGTTGACATATGAAGGAATGTCAATGTGTCCACAGATAGATCACACAAGGTAAGGATTATGAGTTCCTGTTCAAGCTGTTGACACCTGAAAACCCACATGGACCATTCCTGGAATGGCATAAAGCAAAGTGTACACACATTACCATGTCCAGTCTGATGATGTTACCATCCTATAAATACAGCAGGAGAAGAGAAACCAGCCAGTAAAGCAAATAGTGCGCCATGTTAATGCATCTCTCTCTGGCGTCATAACATAGTTAGGTAGGGGTTTGAATCTTGCAAACACTGAGTGTGTGTGTGTGTGTGTGTGTGGGGGGGGGTGTATGTGTGCAAATGTCTTTGAAAGAAGTGCCCATTTTGGAGACTGGGAAAACATGCTAAAAGAGGTACGTTCCTCTTTGGAAAGACTAATGATGTCACCATCCTACAAATACAGACAGAGAAAGTAACCCACCCATTAAAGCAAATAGTGTGCCGTGTTAATGCATCTCTCTCTAATATAATAACATAGTTAGGTAGGGGTTTGAATCCTGCAAATGCTGACTGTGTGTGTGGGGGGGTGTGTATGTGTGCAATTGTCTTTGAAAAGAGTGCCCTTTTTGGAGACTGGAAAAACACACTAAAAGAGGTACATTCCTCTTTGGAAAGACTGATGATGTCACCATCCTACAAATACAGACGGAGAAGGGAAACCACTCAGTAAAGCAACTAGCGCACTGTGTTGGGTTTGAATCCTGCAAACGCTGACTGTGTGTGTGTGGGGGGGGTGTGTATGTGTGCAACTGTCTTTGAAAGGAGTTCCCTTTTTGGAGTCTGGAAAAACACACTAAAAGAGGTACATTCCTCTTTGGAAAGACTGATGATGTCACCATCCTACAAATACAGACGGAGAAGGGAAACCACCCAGTAACATAAATAGTGCGCCGTGTTAATGCATCTCTCTTTTGTATCATAACAAAATTAAATAGAGGTTTAAATCCTGCAAACGCTGACTGTGTGTATATGTGTGCAAATGTCTTTGAAAGAAGTGCCCATTTTGGAGACTGGGAAAACATGCTAAAAGAGGTACATTCCTCTTTGGAAAGACTAATGATGTCAACATCCTACAAATACAGACAGAGAAAGTAACCCACCCATTAAAGCAAATAGTGTGCCGTGTTAATGCATCTCTCTCTAATATAATAACATAGTTAGGTAGGGGTTTGAATCCTGCAAATGCTGACTGTGTGTGTGGGGGGTGTGTATGTGTGCAATTGTCTTTGAAAAGAGTGCCCTTTTTGGAGACTGGAAAAACACACTAAAAGAGGTACATTCCTCTTTGGAAAGACTGATGATGTCACCATCCTACAAATACAGACGGAGAAGGGAAACCACTCAGTAAAGCAACTAGCGCACTGTGTTGGGTTTGAATCCTGCAAACACTGACTGTGTGTGTGTGTGGGGGGGTGTGTATGTGTGCAACTGTCTTTGAAAGGAGTTCCCTTTTTGGAATCTGGAAAAACACACTAAAAGAGGTACATTCCTCTTTGGAAAGACTGATGATGTCACCATCCTACAAATACAGACGGAGAAGGGAAACCACCCAGTAACATAAATAGTGTGCCGTGTTAATGCATCTCTCTTTTGTATCATAACAAAATTAAATAGAGGTTTAAATCCTGCAAACGCTGACTGTGTGTGTATGTGTGCAATTGTCTTTGAAAGGAGTGCCCTTTTTGGAGACTGGGAAAACACACTAAAAGAGGTACATTCTTCTTTGGAAAGACTGATGATATCACCATCCTACAAATACAGACGGAGAAGGAAAACCCCCCAGTAAAACAAATAGCGCACCGTGTTAATGCATCTCTCTCTAGTATCATAACATAGTTAAGTAGGGGTTTGAATCCTGCTGACGGTGTGTTGGCCAATGTAGTGCGGGTTTTGCTTTTACTATGGTATGACATATTGTGATTACAACAATAAGTGCATTGCACACATCAGGTATCTGCATGGCAAATATATATGTGTACATGTCCCCTCAATCAGTACATAGGTGTGAAGCCTGCATACTACATGAATACATTTGTTTCCATTGACAGGTTATGCCCTGCTTCTCAGATCATAGGTCACATATGTATGTATGTGTCAAGGCCGTCCACTGTCGTGATCTGTGGCCAAGGTCATCTGTGCCACACACACCCATGACAGTTACTTAAGAGTAGTGTGAGTGAGGGTATATGCCTGGGGTATATGTCAGACATGTTCATACACAAAGACTGCCAATAATGGACAGTCTTTATAGGTGTACAACTGCCTTGTGGATATGCATTCAGGCCTCTAATGTCTTAAGTGATACACCTTGGGACTCCACAATACCTATGGATATGTGGATACCAAGGGACACATGACACAACATGAGGCTGTATGTACACATTGGTACCCAACATACATGTTGAGGGTTATCACCTATGTGGTACTGATGGGATAGTATGTATAGTACATGTGGATGACTATGCCATAGTCGGCTTACTGCTATACAGCATGTATCAGACAACAGGTATCTGTCTGTATGATACCCTTGTGTAGGATGTGCATTCCATCCAGGGAATGCATTGTAGGCCAATGCATGCATTTCCAGATTTGGATGGACACATCCCTAGTGTGTTTGCATGTACTTAAGGGGGCTATATGACAAACAGGTGTGGTCACAGGAATGAGTGGTGGTCATTACCACTGGTTAGTGTTATAGTGTAGCACCAGAAGGATCCAACTGTTACTGAGTTCCCTACAACTGTGTATCATTTGTCAGGACATCATCCAATGATTGCTTATAGTCATGCTGTTGAGGTTGTGTATACTACCAGACTGCAAATCATTGACATATATTAATGGTATCACCCACAGCATAGTGTCAACCCATGTCATGTACACGTCTACCCATGTTAGAACATAACTGTAGTAGAATGCATACTGGCCATTGAAAGATACTATGAGATGTACAATGTGTACAACAGGGTATGACACATGTCCCATGTGTCCACTATGCATGTACATGCAGACAGTGTGCACCCACCATGTTCACAGATGTACACTTGCTAATCTGTACTGCACACATCACGCACATACTGTCCACTCACTAACACATGCTGGCAACACATTACACTTCAGCCAAGTGGCACATGCTTGGACAATACATATTCAGACCTAACAGTGGTGTAAACAATGTTACATTGACAATCAGAGCTTTGATGCATAATGTCTGCTCAGATATACCTACAAGGATGTCATTACACTTTCCTGTTGACAACTTGCTAATATTGCTACACTGCTGTAGTGTCATCCTGTGCATCAGCACTATGTTAGCCTGTTCTTCCATCAATGTTACATATGACAGGAGGTGACACAGGTATCATCATATGCACAGGGCATTTTGTTGTTTCCAGAGCCTGACATTGACCCATCCAATCGACATGTCTGTGTGTGTGTGTGTGTGTGTGTGTGTGTGTGTGTGTGTGTGTGTGTGTGTGTGTGTGTGTGTGTGTGTGTGTGTGTGTATGAGGGACAACAGTACAGCATGGGCCAATGTTGATGTAATGTGTGTGTGTATGTGTGAGCCCTAGTTCTTTGGTTAATGTGTGTGTGCCTGCATGCACACAGCTCCACCATGTGGCTGCCATATATGGTAGTTTGTTGGACAGCCACAGACTGTAACTTGCTAGGCTGTACAGATCACTGTCTCTGGTCATGGACACAGTACCTGTGCCTTGCAGGGGTGCTACGGACAGTATCGGGTACCAACCCTGACTGGGTACTGTCATCAGAGGCAGAGGTATGACGACTGGACCCATGTCCCTGCTGGGACTGGCTAGAGCCACGTGCACATGGTCTACTGGGATGGTCAATGGACAGGCCAGCCTCAGCATTGCTGGGGCCGGTTCTGCCACTACAGGAGCGGCTGTGAACTGTGGGCCATCCACGACCACTGCCAGCTGTTGCTGTTGCTGGCATGCGTCCACGTCAACATCACAACCATCCCGCACGGTCTTGGCTCATGGAAGACATATTGTGGAGGGCATCTAATGTCTCCCCCCAACATCTATCAGTGACCTCGGTGTAAGTCTGGATGGCACCGGCAAGGTCACGGATGCTGTCATTGATAGCGGTGTAATGTGCCCTCTGCACCCTAAGTCCCTGCCTGGTGTACCGTTCCAAACATGCCTGAGCCTGCATTACAGCCTGGAACATACTGGACGTCATAAGACCTGTGAGGGCACACCTGCCAGGGGCAATACGATTAGCAGTGCTCCCCCGAGAACCCCTGGACTTCCGCCTATGTGGTACCATTCCAGGAATACGGCTATGGCTGCTGTGAGAGGATGCAAGTGCCATGGGTACCACACTCTCCTGGTCAATGCCAACTGTATGCTGTCCCTCGCCTATGGCCATTGGTGGTGAGGGATGTATTGACAGTATGAGTGTGCACATAGATGGGGTTGAATGCTGTGTATTGTCAGTTGGCGGACCAACGACAGACCCTGTCAAACCTTCCTGTGCCAAAATACATGTCTCATCATCACCACTATTTGTGGCAGTGGCTTCAGGTTCCCTGCTGCTTTCGGCCACCCCTAACTCAGCATCTGTGAGAGGAAGACAGGAAACACACTTTACGGTCTGCACATGAACACATGCACACATGCACACATGTACACATGCACACATGCACACATGAACACATGCACACATGCACACATGAACACATGAACACATGCACACATGAACACATGCACACATGAATACTAATACACTTCTCACTACAGCACATACACACACCAGCAATCCAACACATACTCTATAGTGGGTGAAGGTGGGTGTCAGTATCACAAGGTAAACAGTCACCACACACGTGTCACCATGCAGAATATGTGTTGCACAAGACCATGCAGTGCAAGTGTAGATGCCCCGATTTAATGGCAGTATACATGGCTTTGATGCAACTGTGTAGCTGTTCAGTGATTGGCTACACCCTGGAACACAATGTATACATGGACACAACATTGCTGTGCAGGTATTATCAGCTCTGCAATGCCCTGTGCACCATCACTCACAAGTATACATGCCGTGGCTGCATGTGTTATATGTGTGACACATAGATATCCATGTCTGAGTACAGTGTCTGTGTCCATAGCAGATAATAGTGGGCATGGGTGTAGCACATGCATGCTATGTACACACATGGGATGAGTGGTGCATGTTGACATGAAGGAATCCCAATACTCGACATGGCCAGTGTACAGTGGTTATGGTGAGTGTGGGACATATTGCAGATATGTCGGTGCCAGACATGGCATGGCATGCTACAGGACTGCAACATTAAACACCACACATACCCAGTGTGTGTCAAGTGACCTATACACCCACTAGCATTCCAGGACATATATGTGACACTTTGTTTGGATGGCGACAGCTGTGCATATTGTGTATACTGGCATATGTAAGCACACACACAACATGCTATGCATATTGTGTATAGGTGCATATGTTTGCACACACACAACATTGAGGTGCAAAGCAATGACTGCTATGAGTAGTACTGCGGTCACTATAGCTGGATGGGGTGTAGTACCCTGTGCTATCATCAACATGCATCTTGTGGTCACTCACAGCTACTAATGTGTGCAAGGCCAACGCCTAGCATGCTGTATCTGAACTGCAGTGCCGTGGCTACGTTTACAATTACACAGCCACCTTGTACATCGGTGTATGAGGTGCCCAATAGG